>NW_025944971.1:0-327 GCF_000764305.2 Hyalella azteca | reverse complement strand
GTACCTAAATCTACAGCGATGACTGCATCCTTTCCAACCCTAGATATGATAGCGACATACTTATAACTTCAACGGGGGCAGCGCAAACCATCATCTAGATGTGCTCGTAACCAAACTTAGTACTAGCAGCGCAGCCCAGACATCAACAAACCATCATCAACAGCAAGATATGCTCGTATAATCAACTTAGCACCAGCAGCGCAGACATCAACAAATCATCAACAGCAAGATATGCTCGTAATCAACTTATCACCAGCAGCGCAGACACCAACAAACCATCATCAACATCAAGATAGTCACAAGACGAAGCGCTGCGAGACAAAAGCG
>NW_025944970.1:0-541 GCF_000764305.2 Hyalella azteca | reverse complement strand
TATAACTCAGTACTCACTGCAGTGAGTGACAGAGAGCGCATTTTCTCGTCGACGAGAACGTGAAGTCACGGACGGACAGACAGACGGACGGACGTGGCGAGCACAATAGTGCATTTTTTCCATAAATGAGTAAATGCGCTAAAAATCAATAAACGGTGATGGGCATATATGTAAAGCCATATTCTTATTTTTCTGACGTAATTTCCTGGTAGGATAAGAATGGTTCTTGACTTACCACGACGCCATTAATACGCATAAATATAAAGTCGTATTCCTATTTTTCCGACGTTATTTGCCTGGGACCATACTTTCAAAACTCGCTAAGTTAACGTAAGTACTTACGCTCTATTTCTTGTCTATGCTTGGTGGATTTTGCTTGAAAGGCCGTCAATGATTGGTTGATGAACTTACGATCTCTTAACTTTTCTTGAAAGTATAGGTCCTGGTATGATAAGAACGGTTGTTGACTTACCACGACGCCATTAATACGCATAAATATAAAGTAGTATTCTTATTTTTCCGACGTCAATTTGCATATGAT
>NW_025944969.1:0-432 GCF_000764305.2 Hyalella azteca | reverse complement strand
TCCATTAAAAATTTCCAATGCCGACCGCCAAAAACGGATTTCAGATTCTTAATCTACACCCCAAAAAACATATAATTAAAAAAAAAACTTTTTTTGGATGCACTTAATCTAAAGTATTACCGCAAGATCTTTGGAAACATATCTGAATGAAAATTTATGTCTTTAGTAGATCTTGCTGGCAATTTTCTCATCAAAAATTTATTTACATGTATTTTTGACAAATGACAAAAAACCTAATCATTTGGCAAACTGCCTTGGGCCTGAAACAATGATCTTGCCATCTTGGCAGCACAACCTAGTAGGCTAGTAGCAAACCTCCAAACCAGAGATTTTTAAAATGTTTATTTTTAATTTCCTCATCAACTTTATATTTTAATCAATTTCTTATGTATGAAAATGCTGGTCTTCAAGATACTTATTTGTTTAATTGTG
>NW_025944968.1:0-1393 GCF_000764305.2 Hyalella azteca | reverse complement strand
TTCCTAGAATTGATAAGGAGAGTGACAACTGTTTTTTCTAGATTAATAAATAATAAATGGAACGGTGTTCTGAGATTATCTCCTGCTTTGCATCTTTATTGCTTCATATAACGGATTTTTTATCAATTTTATATATAATTCTGCTCTCGAAAAGTGCGTATTAATCACGAAAAACTTGCTAATAGTTCCAAAATAATGTATCAGCGCCCGGAAAAATGCCCTGTGAATGCGTGCAGTTCCCCGAGCTCGCTGGGGGATGCTCAAGGTGGGCCTGCGGGAAAATTAGCTGGCGGTAACGAAGTTGGTAAACGCCCACCGCCGCATTCCTGCAGGACCTTTGAATGCTGAGCCGCAAGCGCGGGCTCGGTTACATCAGGACATGAAATTTATCATATGCATTGAGGTCGTAGCTGACCTTGAGTAGACTTAATTCGCTAGTTATCATAAGCACTTCATTGATCCGACATTATTAATAAGCTAATTAATGTATCAACTCTAAACAATCGCATGCACAGTTGAAATGAACGCAAATGAGACTTCGCACTTGAATCTTGGTGTTGAGTTAGTCTGAAAGTATGCATTTGAAATAACAGAAAGAAGAGTAAACTGTCCACCTGAGACTGGCCACCGGCTGCCTCAAAATGTCCCCAATCGCCCATCTCCACTATGAGACTGGCGTCCTTCCCCTGTCCGCTCACCTGGAACTGGCCTGTGCTCAGTTCCTCGCCAGCGCCCTCCAACCCGTGCACCCATAACTCATACCATATTGCTTCTGTCCCCCTCGGAGACCGCCCCATGAATGCCTCCATCAAGGCAAGATTCGGCCGCCTTGGAGCGCCTTTCCTAGCAAACGGCATCATGCCCGACGGTGCCTATGGGGAGGCTAAACGCTCCCTCCGCAGGGAGGGAGCGTTTAGCTCACGCTTTGCGGCGACCGCCGTTAACAATGCTGTCCTCGCTGCCCACCACCACCTCCGATTGCTTTAGAAGAGACAGCGCTTCCTCGCCCCTACCGCTCAGCGCTATCCCAGCTCCGCTCGGGATACTGTAGTTCCCTGGCGTTCTACAACTTCAGGGTCAGACGCTCACCTAGCTCCGCCTGCCCGGAATGCGGGGATCCCCTCCAGTCGTCCAGCATCTCTTCGCCTGTCCCTCCTTCCCCACGTCCCTCAGCGTCTCCTCATTGTGGGACAGCCCTGTGGAGGCGGCGGAGTTCCTGGCCACTCTCCCTGCCTTCGCCCATTTCCTTCCTCTTCTGGTTCCTCCTCCCGACCACCACCGGAGCCTCCTTCTCTGCAAGCGTGACGTCGGCGCAAGAAACAAAACATCGAGATGCACGTGGTGTGATGAGATACACGTGACGTGGGCATGATTAGAAAAAATTAATTGAATT
>NW_025944967.1:129739-192546 GCF_000764305.2 Hyalella azteca | reverse complement strand
AAGCGTTGATTGGATCCTTGTTACTGTGATGATGTAAGCCCTTTTTTTCAATGAAACAGCTGTGGCAGCTTGCAGAGAGTTGTCAGTGATGATGATGAACTGAAAGTGGAGAGGTGCTGGCCGTTCCAGATTTTTAGGTCATGCTTTCCATTTTGCTATGTTCACCAGTTAATATATTACCCCTCTGGAATTCCACACTGATCATAGGTACATAAGATATTGGCTTTAATGGCTTAAATCTTGGGCAAATGAGTAAATTAAAAATGAACTGATTCTAAAAAATCACTGGTTTGCCACTATGATTATGATTATACCAAACTGGAAAGTTGGGCAGAATTGTCCTGCAAATGAGACAAAAACTTCCTTGTTTTGCTTGCAGTTAATTTTACTCTTTGCCAACCTATGAATTATGAAATATAAAGAGCATGCACAAAAAAAAACTCTTGTCTATTTATCAATTATCAGTCTCTTTTGTGTTCATCTGGAGAAAATAAAAAATTTTCTGATAAACTTTGTGGCAGCAATAATAAAATGTTTCAGAGCATATAATCCAGGCTGTAATTTTCCTGTAAAGCATGGCACAAATAGGTCAAGGACACCTACTTTGTCTTATCAAGACAGCAACTAGTGAGAAAAATATCAGTAATACTTTGGATCCACTGTGCAGAGAGTGGATGAATATTGCAAGATCTTTGGCGACGCTTCAGTAGCCAAATTTCGCCTTCAGAAGATCTTGCCAACACATTTAGATTGAAATTCTTGCATTTAATATATTTCTCAGTCTTCAGCCAACTATTTAGAAAAAAAGTAAGGTTTCCGGTACGTTGGATGGATTACGATGCAGAGAAGCTTGTCCGGAAATCAGTTGCGATGAGTTCCCGCAAAAAAATGTAGACAATGTTTTTTTGATTGTGTAGTTTCGGTCACATTAGAGCGGTCAGACTGCTTTATTACATGTTCAGTTGACACTTGCTGTACAATCGGACTGTTTTTAGGGTAAAATTAGTTATTTGGGGTAACACGTGCATGCAACCTTGTAAATAAGTTCGTGGCTTGTAAATAGTTCGTCATTACTCAGCGTAAATGGCTTTTCATTAAAAATTACCCGGCGACGCTTTGGGCTTAAAAACCCATATATTGGTGACGCTGCTTCCATCTTCTGCGCCCTGGCTTTAGATTAAGTGCATCCAAAAAAGAGTGTTTTTTTAATTATATGCTTTTTGGGTTATAGATAAAGAATCTGAAATCCATTTTTGGCGGTTGGCATCGGAAAACTGATTTTTTTCCCCAAGGCTCTAATTCGTCAAAAAAAATCAGGCAAAAATTGGCAAAATTGGCAAAAAAAACCAAACCTAACCATGGTTGCAATGTTGTGGTTGCCTGCAATGTCGTGGTTGCAACTTGCAAGAGTATATGGGTCACCGAGGCTAAGTTGAAAACGCTATAAATCCACGGATATAGGGGCCAAGATTTAACTTGCATTTTATCTTAGAAAATATATAAAAATCGGCATATATAAAAATCGTTTTTCTGATGCCGACTGCCAAAAACGGATTTCTGATTCTTTATCTACAGCCCAAAAACATATAATTAAACAAAAAAACACCTTTTTTTTTTGGATGCACTTAATCTAAAGTAATACCAAAATATCTACTCTCTGAACCATGGCTGGATTTTTGAGCTTTGGTTCTATGGTTTTTCAAGCCATGATTCTATTTCTTTGAGCCATGAATTCCATGTATCCCTGTTATGAAGAGCCATTTCTGAGCTGCCAACTTATTTACAAAGTCCTGTGCAGAATTGGAATTTTCCTACTTGTTTCTGAAATCTCATGGCTCTGGCATGATGAATTTTTAATGCATTTGGAAACGCGCAGCCCAATCATGCACTTATGTAAACAATTAGATAGGAGGTGATTCATCTGGCGGTAATCTCAAGATTCCGGAAATGGTGGGAAAGCTCTAGTCGTGGCCCTAAAGGGATATGTTTTCTACGCTTGGTCCTGTGCACAGGTTATGTGAAATCATGGGTAGTCATGTGAAGGATAACAGTGCTTCTGTGTTAGGAAACTGCTTATGTCTCCAAACTGTGGGGCTCACCTGAGGCCTCCATGCACTTGTATTTCAATTCTCAAACAATGAGGTGAGCAGATGGAAAGACAGAAATAGAGAGGGGCTGTTGGTATTGCTTGTCTTTACAAGATCACCTCAGGTTTAACCAGAAATTTAAAAGCAAAGACAATATCACAAAAATTCACATTTCCTTATAAGAAAAAATGTTTTGGAGTCCAGCTTGATTATCAGTCCTTCATAATACAAGCCCAGTATAATGTGGGAAAGGGAAAGCTTTACCTTGTTATACTGGACTTGTGTTATGAACTGACTATGAAGCTGGACTCCAAAAAATGTTCTCTTATAAGGAAAGAATGAATAAATTGATAGGATTGATAATTATGTCGAATCAAATATGGCCAGCTGAAATAATAATTTCTAAGTCATCAGTGGCTCATAAGTTATAACACATTCTAAAGGACTTATTTCAGTGTATACCGTCAACCGGGGCTACTCGGACTGGCGGGGCTACTCGGGACAGCCCTCCGACACGGCGTAAAACTGTTATAGTAGCAAAACTAATTGGAATATTGGAAAACTAAATATAGTGGCGTAAACGTCAACATTTTTCCTATCTATGTAGTATAAAGGAAGTCGAAAAATACTATATTTACTAGCTTTGAAAAATTCCTGAAAAAAATGGTGAAAATGCTATTTTGAAAAGTTACTTCTGCTAAGGTCTGTAGCCAAAAAAATATTCGCCGTATTAAAAAATTTTACTTACATAAAAGATGCACCCAGGTGTTGGCTTGAAAACTTAATTGACAGAATTGTCCTATCTCATTCCAAAAAAAAAAATGGCAGCCATTTCCGCATGGCTGGGCTACTCGGGACACCCCCCCTGGGCTATTCGGGACACCTCCAAAAACGCATTTACAGTAGAACCTCAGTGAGAAAAGGGTCCAGTTAAGAAAAAAATCGATTAAAAACAAAGAATGTTGATTATATTAACCTCGCTTGGCAAAAAAAATTTCATTTATCGGAAAATTAGTGCATCATCGGTCGTCACAAAATTGTACATAGAATGCTATATATATATAATTACAAAATTGTACAAAGAATGCTATATATATAATTGTGCACTGGGCATCATAAAATGAAAAGTAATTGACCTAAACTATGATTTATTTCTCCAAAATATATGATGGTTGTCACTAAAACATTCCTTTCTGTTTCAGGTATGTTTTTCACGATTTTTTTTATAGTAAATTCACTTAACCCAATTAAAATGACGCATAAACGAGTGCATGGCACATAAACGAGCACTATTGTGCTTGCCATGTCCGTCTGTCTGTCCGTTCGTCTGTGACCTCAAGTTTTTGTCAACGAGAAAATGCGCTCTCTGTCACTCACTGCAGTGAGTACTGAGTTATATTTTTTTTATAGTAAATTCACTTAACCCAATTAAAGTGGTGTGAAATTACAAGCCATCCTGTGAGCTTACAGAATACAGATACAGAAAAAATGCTATAAGGCTGCTGATAAGAAGCTTGCAGTGGACAAGGTTGTTGTAAATGCTCAATGGCATGTTCATGGATACCATAATATCACATCAATAATACAGTAATGTAATATCCCATCAATAATAGGGTACCCTCAACTGGGGTGACTTCAGCTGCGTTTTTTATTTTGTTTTGCAAACAAAAGCGGGGTCATAAAGGATGGCCAAAGTCACTCTGGTGTTGATGACCTTGTTTACGACCCTGACGTTTATGACCCCGTTTTTGTTTGCAAAACAAAATAAAAAACGTGGCCCAAGTCACTCCAGTTGAGGGTAATTAATGTTTATGGTAATATCATCAATAAAGAAAAAACAAGTAAAAATCACTGAAAATATCTTTTATTCTACCTCTACATCTCTACAATGAAAGAGGAGGACTTCAGAGTACTCTTAGTAATGGATGAGTACACTCTGCATGCTTCAAATATTTTAAAATGAAGTTTTCTTCCAAGTGTCCAGAGTAGCCCCGTTGAATGGGGCTACTCAGGACACTCTTTTTTTTTTGCCATTCGATAGCCCTCGCAAAGAGCTATAAAATGAGCCTGTTTCATCATAAGAAGTTATTAACAGTTGTTAACAAAAAAAAAAAAACGTTCAAAACTGCCCTGAGTAGCCCCGGTTGATGGTAGATCCTATATTTATCTAAAATATATATTTTTGTTCAATATGGATCATATATGAAAAAATAGAAATGATACAGGAGTGTATATATGTTGCTGACCTCTTAAAAACCCACCTTAATTTGGCAATAAGACCAACCTTATATTTATAATATAATTATGAATAGGTTCTCTAACTTGCTCTGTAATCATTCAAGACACATCACAGTGCTATAAAAATAAGGATGCCCAGATATCTCCATACCAAAGAGCATTTTGTGATTTTTGCTTGTTCATCTCTATTTTTGAAACTGTTTAGTAATTTTTTACAGGGCATTGCGGAAGAAATAAACTATATCATGGTGTCAAGTATCTATTTTATGTCATCCCTGTTTAAGCTCTGTTTCACATTATTTCAACTAGTGTAAATCTAAGATGAACATTGAAAATTCTCACCCATATAAACACAAGTTGGTCCAACAAAACAATTTAGTTTTCCATAAAATTCAGGTACATTTATGCTTATTAAAGCTAAAATTTCATTTTCCATGTTTTATATGTGATCTGCTCAAAAGTCCTCAAACAAGTTTTAAAAAATTTCTCAAAACTAAAAGCCCAGACTCTAGTGTCTGATGTGAGGAGATTTGTGCCTCGTAATCCATTGATATTTTTGCTTAAAAATAGACTAAGATGTTAACATAGACTCTCTTAACATATACTTTATGAAGGCTAGTTATTACAAAAATTATTCAATATTACAGTTATTGATATATTATCAATAAATATCTATAATGCATGCTGAGAATTTATCAGCTGTGTTTTCCTGTCTAGGGTTGTTTTGTACAAATGTGTTCTTTGTCTTCCAATTTTGCATAATTTTGCTTCCTACTTAGAAATGGCTAGAATTTCAAAAAACTAACATGCATATGAAGTAGTTGAAAGCTCAGGTTTTAGTAAAAATTCCAAATTGCCAAGTTGATATAGGTACTTAAAAAGGTAACTGAAAAAGATGGGAGGAGGTTCTTTAGGAGGAAGGTATATATATATATATGTTGGATTCTTCATAGTTACGTGTAAGTAATTAAATGAATTTTTTAATGTATAAAGTAACAACTATAATATTTACATTACTCTAATATAAGAGAGCACTCAACATAATTTTTTTAAGGAGTTTGATTTTTCCAAATCAACATTTCATACAAGTAAGCAGAAATAGCTCTATCCTATGATAGTTATAGCTTTTTTATCCATTCCATTATGA
This sequence comes from Hyalella azteca, assembly GCF_000764305.2. NCBI lineage: Eukaryota > Metazoa > Arthropoda > Malacostraca > Amphipoda > Hyalellidae > Hyalella > Hyalella azteca. The sequence goes on along the minus strand of NW_025944967.1, from coordinate 187,074 downwards.
AAACTTTCAGTTCTATAAATCAAATTGCACCTGCATAACAATTATCTTCAATACATTTGCTGCAATGTGCACCTTTAGGCTTGTAGTGAACTTGCTGGGTGCACATTGTGCACATATATGGTACACTTGTCAGTGCAGCTGACTGCCATCTTTATAGGCAGTGTGTACCTCATTTGGCCCCTCATTTTTTCATGGTAAATATACTGTAAGAATTGACCTGTGGAGCTGCACACAACCTCTTAACTTCCTACTCCTGTTCTGGAACTGTCTGTTGTAACATGTCGACTAAATTTTCCTTATCACAAAAGATGCTGCAAAATAAAATCTCTGATGTAGAAAAAGACCCTTCTCTTGAGACTTCCAGTAATACTCATCTTAGCATGCTTGTACTTGAGAGTTTTGTGTAAATGTGCAATTTATAATTCTTTCCATTTTTTCCCCAGACGGAACTTGATTCAGACCCTGCTCATCCTCGAGGTGTTTTCTTCAAGAATTTGTCCAAAGACACCATCCAGTACAAGAAGATAACTCCTGACCAACTCAACCACCTCAGAGAGATGGATGCTGTTTATTCTGCCCTGGATGCTGTCAAGGAGATCAGCCAAGTTGTCAATGAGGTCAGTGCCCTCAAGATTCTATAAGATTTTTGTAAATGAACAGAGTGAATTAGAAATGTCATAAATAAATGATTGTAAAGTTTTGCTCTTTGATTACATGTATGGTAGTTGTGAACATTGAATAGGTTGAGATGTATTCCTGAAAAGTTTGAGTTGAATTTTAAACTCATGCTCACACATGATCTTAATGATACACATTGAATTTAAATACATAAATCAAAGCACAAGGTTTGCTACAGTCTAATAAACAAACATTCCAATCCAGTCTCTGAATGAGCACCGGACGCGATTCAAGAAGCAACAGAAAAAAGCATCTCAGGAAAAAGCCCGGGAAATCTTTGAACGAATCAAGGAAGTTCTGAAAATCCAGGTAATAATTTGAACTTGAATGAAAGTGTTATGCATACTTTTTTCCAGAAATGAAACATATTTTTGCTTGTTTTTGATTCTTTTTAATAACATGATACGGCAAGAAAGTCAATATGCAATAAGCTTATTAAAATGCATTTCTATATTGGTTACTTATTACACATGTTCATCTTGTAGTTGAGCTGAATTCCAAAGAATATCAAACCTCTTTGTAATATCACTACACCTTAAAAAGGGGTGACCTGGATCATCGATGGGGTGACGGGGACTGTTTTGACATTCAAAAAGAGAAAACCCTATACTCAAAAAGTTTTTGCTCTAGAAAAATTGTGTTGATGTCTTTTGAAGTACCATGAGATAATCAACAAATACAATTAGGAGATATTTTTTACTTTCACTATGTGATTATTTGCATTGCAGAAATGTAAGTGCTGAAATTTGCCCAAGTACCCTTGTCAAGAGTTCAAGTCTCCCCATTTTAAGGCACATCACTGAAATAATTAGTATGAGACTGAAAAACTCTTTAAATGACTGATGGAAATTAAATCCATCTTTTTTTGCATCATCAGTTTGAAATGTTATGGTTTTCAAATTTCTCCAATTTGTGTTTTAAACCTAAGAAATGTGCTTCTAAATTTTTTACTGATAAATCCTTGTTGCTGATAAAAATCTGATCTGAATAAGTTTTTCATTTTTTTTATTTAGTTCAGAAACTCTTCTGTTTTATTATTTCTGTTCTAATTGTACACACTTTTTTGTCAGTCGTGCCTGCAGTTGGCAGTTACGCACCCTGAACTATTCTCTGAACCTCCAAGCGAAGAGCATCCATGTGCCTCAGAGGAGCTCATAGAGAAGCTGCAGCGCATCCATGCACTCATCACTCCTCCACCAGTTACTGAAAGCACCAAGTCTATTGGCGTGAGTTTCAACTTGATGATAAATCTGTATGTGGTAATGTGAAACATTGGGTGAATTGCTGGATAGCAAAAGAATTATTCATTAAGGCTGATTTCAATCTTGAATGAGTAGCAGAAGATATTTCATGATGATTATAGTCAAATGGGGTAAGACAGGATCGCAGCCTTCATGGGGTAAGAAAGGACCAGCCCATGGCGTGCATTCTAATTGCTCTGAATTTAATTTGACAAAAGAATATGTTAGAGCAATCATTGCTTGTCATTTCAGTGCTTGTTTCAACCCTCTTCTGTAAAAAATGAATTTCTGGCTAATTTTCAAAGAAAACCTATGTAAAGAAGGGTCACAAAATAGTTAACCCTGTTTGGGAAATAAGCTCTGTCTAATGACAAAAAATTTTTTGGCCAGGTTTGTGGATGTAGGCAGGTTTACCACTCACCAACTCTCTGTTTGCCACGATCTCTTACTCTCAGTCCTACTGTCCCTTCCAATGTCTTCAAGTTGCTCAGGTATTTCATGGCGTCATTCTATTGTTGTTCAGGATGTTGTTCATAGCTCTGCTCAGCATATTCATCTGTTGGTGGACGGACGTAACAAATTCGTCACGAAAGGAACCACTTACGAGGATATCAAGACCAATTTCATTGATAGTGCGTCCGTTTGCTCGTACTATGTGGAGAAGCCTGTGGAACCTGAGCCAGAGGAGCAGAGCGAACCGGAACAGCCTGCAGCTGACCAGGAATGTGATAAGGTGACCTCTATTTTCTCCCTAGAACTCGTATTTATTTTATTTATTTTTATAAGAATGAGGCTTTTTTATTTTTTATTCATTTTAGTAAGAATGAGGCTTTACTCAGAGTGAACATTTATACACTGTGAATGAGATTCATGTTCTATTCTAGTTTAAGTTGATTCATTTTCGGATTTATCTCACTCCTGATGACCTCGGCATTTGCTAGATTATTAAACAGATGCGTGCATTTTATTTTGTATGCTACCCGCACATTATTCATGGCAAAATTTCCTCTTTAAGTGATTAATCTAGTCTTTCAGTCTAGATTAATATATTGAAGGACAAAATAATTTAACTGTTAGATCTTCTTTCATTTTAAGGCTTTATTTCTGTTGCTTCTCAGAAAATATAAAATGTATCGTAGTCCCAATTATTGCCTCCTAAATGCATTTTCATCTGCAGGAAATATCTGAACCCGAGGCTGCTGTTGGTCAGACAGTTGAAGAAGAAGCCACATCTGGTGATGCTGCCCAGCTTCTGAATCATTCTGGAGATATGATTGCTCCTGTAGCTTCTTTCAACAAAATAGATGACCTAACAATGGCTGCTGCTGGGGCCGTTCCTGTCGATGCTTCTACTACTGCCTTCTTGATAAGAGATGCACAGCCTCCTCCTCCACCTGGCCTGCAGCCACACCCACAACAGCAGCAATCGGCCCCTCTCCTCATGAACGAAGCGCTGCAGCTGCCAAATATTACATCTCAAGAAGCCTTCGTAGCAGCTTTTACTCAACAGCAACAACAGCACCAACAACACCTTCAGGTTATGTTCCAGATGGATCATGAACAGCAACAGAAGAACATTGCCCATCAACAGAAATTGGAACAGCAGCAACGGCAGCAGCACCAGCAGCTGCAGCAGCAGCAGCTCCAACAACAACACCTCCACCAACAAGAGCTCAATCAAAGAGAGGAATTAGAAGACGCGGACGATTGTAACAGCCTTCATAATGATTCTATCAAAGACCTCCTAACTTTGGGCTCATTTGACTTTCTGCAAGAAAGCGTAATAGATAAACCATCTGGAGGCACGTCGTCTACCGTGAGCGAAGTCGCTGTGTACATGGATCCTGCTGTCGTATCTATTGGAAGCGTGAACCCAGCTGAAATGACAGTCACTGCTGATCCTCATGTAGCCCCTGTTGAGCATTACACGACACCTCCTGCACAACACTCCGTCACCCAATCATCCGTTTCTGCACAGAATTTGCCTCACTCCATTAATAATCTCGCCGCCATTCCTACTCCTAATTTCCCCCCCACCGTTCCACCTCCTGCCACGAGTCTATCTAACGTTCCACCTCCCCCAATTCACTCTAGTAACTCTAGACAGCCTCCTGCTCCTCATCAACTTGAGGCAGAGCAGTTCTTCAGTCATGCACCCCCACCTTCACACAGCTCCACCTACGCCCCCGATGCTTTGGCGTATTCCGTCCCTCCACCCTCTGCCGCTGCTCCTCCCCAGGCAGCACTGACTCCTACTTTGGACAACACTCCCAACCCCCCTCCGCCAATTCCACTCCCTCAAGAACATACGTCTTCAAGTTGGGATCAACCCAGTCAAAGTTGGAGCGACGATCAGCCGCAAATGAACGGCGGCGTTCAGACATGCACTTCTCCTGGCGCTGAAAATCAGTCCTCATCCACAGACTGGAGCGCTGCTCCTATTGAAGACAAAAATCGCCGCAACAGAAGCTGGGGATCTGAAGAGGGTGATGGCAACATGGGAGGAAATTGGAGCGACGTTCGTAGTCCTCCTCGACCCGCAATGCAGCCACAGCAGCAAGATGAGTATGACCGCAAGATGGGCGGTGGCAGCGGTTACAGGAATGGACCTCCCAATCGCATGAGGCGTGACAACGAGGTTGATGATTATGGCAGTGGTCACGATGAGGGCTCGTATTGGGGCGGTGAGGAAGATTACGACGACCGCAGAGGCAGTATGTATTCCCGAGGACGAGGTGGACGTGGCCGAATGAATACTAATCACAACAACGGAGGTTATCGCGGCAGAGGTGGTTTCAGCTCTAACGGCTATCAGAACAGCAACCGAGGAGGCTATGGAGGACCCCAAAGCTTCAGGAATCGCGGCGGTATGGGTGGTCCCAGCTCCGGCGGCTTCAGAGGAATGCGAGGTGCCAATAGAGGTGGCATGCCACGTGGAAGTGGTGCTGGTGGTGGTGCCGGTGCCAGTGCTGGCGGCGCGTACAGGAATAGTCGCAGCAACTACTCCTCAGTACAGAGACCCTACTACGGGCAATAACGCTCCTCTTCGATATTGGCCTCTTAACAAAGCAACCATTGATTAGGGTTAGGCTGCTTAGGTTTAACTGCGGGCACTTCTTGCTACAACTACTAGCTGTAAGGAATTTGAAAGGAATTTTCTAAAATTTGATTGCCAGCCTTTTATTTCTGTCAGGTTATGTAGCGGTCTCTTTTTCGTTTTTAAGATACGTGAGAGGTTGAGGTGTTCTTCAGCTCATTCAACAAATAAAGCAGGTTTTATTATTTCAATGATGTAAGGCAATGGATCATCAAAATCACCTGTTATCCAATAGAATGTTTAATGCTATAATTTCCAATTAGACTCGTCTTTGCATTTGCCCATGCCGGCTTTATTCGACCCCCACGAGCGGCCAGAGTCGCTGCGACGCTTATCAAAGTTGCGGGGTTCTTTAGCTATGCTGTTGAATCTTGGCTCTGTTTGTATGTCGTTTATCCTGTATACTTTGTATTCCACGTCTATTCTGTCCCTCGCACATCTTGACCAATATTGTTTTCGATAGTTTGTATAACTTGAATCCGTTGGTGTTATTCCTTAAGATAGCAAACAATGCTTTTTATGATAAGCTTGATGCTTGTGATCAATAAGGAATATTGAGCGACCCTCGTTTTTTTATTAGTACAGTTTGATCAGGTAGATCTTTCGTGCTATCTTAAGACATCGTTCATTTTTTTGGCGTCGATGTAATCGCCGTGCGGAAATTAATTTTCGCACTTTTAGGCTTTAATAAGGCGCGTTACTGATGGCAGCGCAAGTTTTTTTATTAGAATATTCCTTTCATTGGCACATGCAGGAATTATATGTATTGCAACATGAAATTTTTTGTTTCATTTTCACAATTCGCTATAACTGCCTCTACCTAAAAGGATATGTTCATGTTGACATGTGCAAGTAAACCACTAGCTTCGCGGGTGTATATCAATTGATATGGCTCTGGCTGTCTCGAATGAGTGACTCCGCAGAGGCATTTACTGCCTACGTACTAAGAGACCCGCTACTTCCAGCCTGTGACTAGAGGGTTACGCTCGCCATTCCCGTGCCCATTAGCGCAAGAGGTGAGGTTACAAATCAAACTTTCTTTCAATTCATTTTTTATTTCCGGGAAGCTTTGAGAGTGCTGCACGGAAGACGTGAAAATCTGAGTGAAATGACAGAAGACATTTCATTCTCTAAATTAGAAGACTATGCCGCTGAAATACCCGACATAGCTGTGACAGAATGAGAGCTGCTCTCTGTCACGATAGCTCTTGCGAGGTTGTGTGCGAGACAAGTTCGTAGTTCGTGCTCGCGCTGCGTGAAGGCGCGAACTAACCCGCACTCCATCGCCACTGCGCTGTTAACACAAAAAAACGTTAATACAGCAGTGGATACCTTGGCAAAAATCACTACACTTATTAAGCTCAGTTTAGTTGAAATTGTGTATCAGTTTCTAAAATACCCCAGTCGGCTGCTCCGGGAACTGGCATCACAAAACGTACCGAGCTTGTTACACTCTAAACGGAGTGTAATGCAGTACATATTTTGTGTAAGCGTGTGTAAGTTTCAAATTGTTTACTGTTAGACACCAAGTAAACCCTGTTCAGGCAAGGTGGCTTAGTGGACCAGTTTACAGTGTTCCAATAAGAATAAACTTGTGAAAGAAGGCAGTACGTGCCTGCCGCGGTCGCGCGAGTTGTCGCGCTGGAACTTGTCGACGACTGAGTTGAGGCAGTACATGAGCTCGTACGTGTGCGCTGCCGTCACCACGATTTCGTCGTCTTTGTCTTGGCTATCTTCTGATGACTGCAGCAGAGGGAGCACATCAAGCAGCAGCACTGGCCAAAAACTACAAAAAAAATACATTAGAACTTATATTACATGAATTTTTATGCATATTAATCAGTTTAATTGGCCACATACTATTTCCCACTCATTTGCTACTTGTAGAAACATCAGCAGCATGCGTTGAGAAACTAAAATTAAATCAATGTCAATGTTCGTTGGATGGAAAATTTTGAGGTGTTGCTCGCTCGCTATCTCATCTGGATAGGCCCGATAATAAATTTTATTATATACATACAAATCCAGTTCATCGCCATGTGCTGTGAGAATTATGCTATTTATGTCATAAATGAGGCAAAGAGAACTATTTCGAACTGACTATTGAGGTGCAAGCTTTGAGGAGATGAGCGTCACGAGGAGGTCAGCTGCCTGCTTGCGGTCGCCTCGGTTGTACAGCGAATGAAACTCGCGGTATTTCCCTGTGCAGGTATTGTTTACAACTGAAATTTTCTCTCCGAAACATTGGTTGTTACATCACGTAAATTAGTTCTCACTAGCAATCGCAAACTCAAGTTTTTATCTTGGAAAATGGTATCTATGGGTTAAATATTTCAAGTTGTGAATTCGGCGTAGATTTGATGTAGATTGGTGAATTTGGTGTGGATTTGATTAGTCTAATTAATTAAAGTTGACTTAAAACTACTAAGAACAAAAATTGGAATATATACGCAAATGATTTTACAATTGAATAAATATTCACAGTTCAACATACCCAGGAAAGTGAGCGTTTCGGAGAGCAGCATGGTGGGCCCGAGATGGTCCAACAACAGGGCCGAGGACTGGAACTCTCCTGATGTTAGGTAGCGGTGCAAGACCTGACGTAACAATAATAACCACTGCAGTTGTGATTAGCCAGTACCTTCATCAGCGTCTCTTTATTTAATGAATAAGAAGCAGTTCTATGAAGCATCATGACTCATAATGATCATAATGTGTCAGTCAAGCGCTGAGGAAACATTCACAAAATAATTCATAGGAGAGTTTGCAGGAGGCAAAAGACAGGCGTGAGAAAGATGGAAACTAAATTGCTTCAGAACAGAAATTTTTAAAATAAAAATGGTTACAAATGAATTTTACAAAATGCATGGTTCTAGTTAGATTCAGGGCAGGATGTTGAAGCATCGGAAATAATGTCAATGCATGTAAATATAAGCATTCAGTTAACATTATTTGCATTTAAAATAATAATGTGAGATACCTGAAGGACACTTGACTGTTAAACTAGTATACACTAGCAATAGTCCTGCCCATCTTCCTCTCTGCTAGTGATGCGTGGACGCGGCGTAAGTCACATGCCTCACCTGGCACGTCACATGCCTCACCTGGCACGTCACATGCCTCACCTGGCACGTCACATGCCTCACCTGGCACGTCACATGCCTCACATGACACGTCACATGCCTCACCTGGCACGTCACATGCCTCACCTGGTGCGCCGTGTGCGATGTGAAGGGCGCGTCCTTGGCTCTCACCGCCCACCAGATGGCGGCGGCCAGGCGCCCCTCGTTGGCAGCCCTGCGTCCCATGACGCGACACACGCCGCGTACTAACGCAATGGCTCGCGATATTTAAATGATAAAATATTTCTATGATATAAATAAACGATATTTCTCGATAAAATGAACTCAGACCAACATCTTTAATATATATAATCTGGCCATACTATTAAATGCCATTGTTGCTTGTATGAGCAAAATGACAATACTGCATCACATTAGATTTTAATCATATATAGGATAAAAAAGATTTATAATATTGCACCAACGGCTATTCTTCAATAGGACCATTAGCATTTAGCGATAATCTATTGGGTAAAAATTGCCATTCAACGTTGAAAATGAGCAGATGCAACTGACCAACGTGTTCTAGGTTCCTTTGCTCCGCCATGTTGATGACTTTATGAGCCTTGGCATCTGATGTGAGGGGCACGCGCTCGAGCAGCAGCGAGGTGAGGGGAGACGCGTCCTTCACGCCCTCGGTGCCGCAGTAGTCGAGATACACGATGCCAACCTGCCACAGTCAGGGTAGTTAGGGTCTGAACACGCGTTAACCTGTCGAGATACACGATGCCAACCTGCAACAGTCAAGTAGTTAGGGTCTGAACACGCGTTAACCTGTCGAGATACACGATGCCAACCTGCCACATTCACGGTACACATCAATGGAGACAAGCTGTAGAAATTATTTTCTAACTTCTTTCTGGCACACGATTTTCCCGAGAATAAAAAATTAAGTAAAAACATGAACTGTGCGCTCCTTTACCTCATGTGAATAATTACTAGTTATTAAATCAGAAAGTTACCATAAACCAAGTAATTGACATAATAAAAATGTAGGTACTAGCATTAACCAACCACTACCGTGAATTCCAGTAAATTAGAACAAAAAAGTGAGACAAGCCACGCTGAGCGTTGACTAGACTGCATTACCTGCCAGAGGCTGGGATGACCTGCGAGCTCGAGGGCGTAGTCTTGTACTATACTTTCCCTCATTGCAGCAAGAGACCTGCACAGCATTACGATAAAGTTTTATGTTTGTATGTGCCACGAGCGATTCATATGGCAAAAAAAATTCTTCAACCTCAGGTTGGTTTGGTGTTATCAGCAGAAGAAGAAACTACTGACATCAGTTCAGCGCAAACTGTTCAAAAACTGGAATAAATCCGAATAATGAAATGAGTCAGTGATCCAAGATAAGGTATGTGCATCAGTCATCCAAAATATTACAATATTTACCCATGTGGGTAAATCAATTTTCTTATTCATATCTTTTTCCAAACTCAATTGAAGAATTTATGGAGCATTTGATGGTTAAATGCCTCGACGCTTGTTGGCTACTCATTCTGTTCTAAACTGTCAACTTGTAATAATTTATATTCTTATTTTTACGATATTCTTCAATAGTGAATTTACAATTTATTAGGAATGTAATGAGCCTTATCCCACTCCATTTCAAGTCAGATTAATTCGTCCTAACTAATCCAAAATTCATTTCTGCGTAAATAACGTCGTTAATAGTTGAGGTGAGGAGTGCATAACTGACAGTTGAGTGTGGCGTTGAGAGGCCAGAGCGTGGTGAAGGAGGTCCGTGAGGTGCGCACCGAGCCACAGGTTATCGAGCGTTTGTTGGCATCCACGCACAACCTGCAACACTCGATGGCTCACTCCAACTCTGACGTTTATTGATATGCTTAACTTGGATCGTTGCTATATTTAGCCAAATACAATATTTCACACAACACTAAATATATTTCTTCAGCAAACAATATCTTCCTGTGCTCACCTATGCATAGGAAGCAAGTGTCTGACCTGCAGTGCGTCGCCCTGCATGGCTGAGAGCAACAAAGCGTCGAGGGCGGAGAGCTTGACGCAACACTCGGTGATGGCGCGAGTGGCCGCATCGTGCAGCCTGTGCAGCTTGACGTTGGGCTGCGTGAACAGCAAAGTCGCCAACAGGTGCGGTACCCAACAACCTCCACGGTCGTTGCGGTTGCCTTCGCCACACATCGTTACGCTTAGTATGCTTGCTGAATTTCCGCACATTATCTGAAAAATATATGTCTGTAGATGAATTTACGGCACATTGATAGATTGCACATGATTCAAAACGAACATGTGGTCACAATCTCGATATCCACAACCCCATTAGAATTAAGTCATCAAAGAGGTAATTAATAAACGACATAGCCATTACCACAAAAAAAAAAACAATGAAAATAAATTATTTTTCAGTTAGATGTTTACTTGATGTTAAGCATAGTTCAACCATTATTGAAAGACTATTTGATGTCACGTTACAGCTGGGTTGTTTTAGTAGCAGAAAGTACTTGCAGCTCATACTGAAAATGTTACTTAAGACGAACATAGAATGCAGCAAAAATTATGTGAAAGAAGTACTGCTTGAATAATGTATCACCAGGTACAATGCTTTTGAGACTAGAAGCCAACATCAATGTCTTAGATTCACACATACAGACTAGAAGCCCATACCCTTGCAAGTCTCGTATTCATACCATGCAGACTAGAAGCCCACACCCATGCAAGCCTCGTATTCATACCATGCAGACTAGAAGCCCACACCCATGCAAGCCTCGTATTCATACCACACAGAGACTAAAGGCACACATCCAAACAGGTCTTGTATTTGTATCACCCAGAATCGAGACCCACATTCATGCAGGTCTTATATTTACACCACACAGGACCTCAAGGCCCTGTCTCATGTCTATTCAGTTAGCACACTGAGCAGTAACCTCGGCGAGTTTCTTCAGGTGACTCCACGCGGCAAACTCTCCTCCCTGGAGTCTGTTCTCACACTCAGCTTGCCAATGCTGCCAACGAAGCATAAACTCCCCATCTGATACTCCGCTGTACAGCTGGAATATAGAATATTGTCATGTCAATTGGCTAGTTTATTTTATTGTCAATTGGCCAGTTTATTCACTTAAACAACCAAAATTTTCCAAAAGGAAAATTAGCTTATCTGAACTCAACTTGGCACCAACGGGAGTCTTAAAATAGAACATTCTCATGTACTAACATAATTTGACGTCTTACAAAAATTACAACTTACACTGGTAAATGCAATTGGAATAAAAAGACAATTTTTTCATATTAAGATACGAACAATTCTTAGCCTAGTTATTATAATAAGAATCTTTAATGGAATCTTTTCAAATCAAATTGTTGTCGGCTCGAACCTGATACGTCGGCATCTTCCTGAGAATTTCTTCAATGGCCACAAAGGCGTCAGTGTGGCAGTAGGGATGTTGCTGCAGCATTTGTCTGGCATCAGACATGCGGCCTTGGCAAACCAACTCATAAATCTGCACACGCCGTCAAACAATTTACACACTTGCTTGAAAAATTTCCCGATAACGCAGGAAAAAAATTAACATTAAAACGAATCGGCAACTCAAATGTGAAAACAATCAAGTATAAAACTTAGGAGATACCATAAAATTTATAAAATATACATTAAAATTGAGTAAACAAATTAAATTAATGAATAAAATTTGAAAATGATATATTTGTTGTCGTACCTGAGCACCTGTATATACTTCTTATAAATGTTACTCTAACAGCAGTGACACATAAAATAATTTTGCTAAGGAGATCACACAGCTATCAAAAATATCCTCTACTCTAAGATTCCTACTAATAATACAAACGTGAGTGAATAGACGCTCGAACACAAATTAAAACAATCCCTATTGACTGGACACGAGAATCCATGAACTATTTTTACAAGTGAGCAACTTGCTATAACTGCAAGCGACTCTTAAGTCCCTCAAATAAAATATGCACAGCTTTAGAATCATGGTAATATACACACTAAGTAATGCAGATAAATTAAGAATAAGGAAGAGGATATTGGCCCGCTGACCAACCGTTTGCCAGTACAGGTTGTGCTGAGACGGGTCCTCTTCCGCCATGATTTTGACCATCTGCTCGGTACAGGCAGGGTAGTGCAGACGAACCCAGCACACCAACTGACTCAAAATTAAACTTCCTGTAACAAACACATATCTAATTTTGGTAATGATTATCCGAGTACATTAGAAGCCAACTATCCAGAAAACAATACAATTGTAATCATGATATAGATCATACGCCACTAGATGCACGTGCAAGTATTGTATGCATCATTGTTTTACACCTTTGCGCATGCTAGCATCGTCGTTAAACGGGGCGCTGGATAAAAGCAAACCCCCCAACCTGAAGATTAGATATTTTTAGATACCAATTTAATGATTGAAAATTTATATCTCGTCAGGAGATTTGATGTTTGTTCTTATGCATTTAATCTTCATAACTAAATAAATAAATGGCATATACACTAAGAACTAGTTAGGCTTGAGAACATACATTCAGTTTCAATTATTAAAGCCTGCATGCATTAAGGAGAGCTATTTTCAAAGTTTGCACGAGAAAACAAAACTTGTAACTAGTTAAACCTTTCAAACTCTATAATTACTTTTTATTCCACACCATTATGCAGGAAAATCAGTGCAAACCTCATTCTTACGTGATTTGCATCAAATTATTGAAATAATTTATGGAAAACAAGAGAAAAAATTCAGTTATTAATTTGATCCTACCAGGCCGCGAGTCCACAAAGATAATTTCAACCAAGCCCAAGAGCAGCTCCATCTTGTAGAGCAGCTGACACTGTCCCGCCATCTGGGGAAATGTGATATTCGTTCAAGCACTGGTAATGGGATCCCATTCTAGTATATTGTTCAATATTTCATTTTTGAATAGATTTTATTAAAAGTATTCTCCATCTATTTTGACTCTGCAAATTTTTGTCAGTAACTATGCATTCATGAAACACAGTTTATAAAATAAGTTATTGTCCAGGTCTTGATCATCAAATTAGATTGAATGACAAACCTCCTGATATTCATCACTGTCAGGCTCAAGCTTGTCCAAGTCACTGTTTAGTGAACACACACATGCCTGAAGCATGGACCTGTAGATAATATAAATATTATTGATAACGGCGCTCAATGCTGAAAATATTTACAGTCATAATCTAACTTAATCAAGTAAAATGTTTGTTTTACTGATGGTGTCTTCATGAGACTGAATACTAGTGTGTGTAGCGGGCAATAATAATGAACCTACCTGTACTCCCGACTTTTATTGATGAGAGCTGAAGTTAAATCAAGTGGGTCATCGCCCTCCCTAGGGGTGGCATCCTCCACCATGCCCTGGAGACTCCTGAAGGTGCCCATGGCTTCGTTCACAAGTTGACGAGAATGTCGCGAGAAGAGCCAACTTTTGGGTGACAGATGTTGTATTATAGACACTCCTGGGGATAATGAAATTTATTGAGTTATGTACATTAAATGAGAACATTGACAATTTAACAATAACAAAATTATGTTAAAAAAATAATTTTGATTAAAAGGCATAAACCTTTCTTGTCAAAAATCCTAGTTTGAAAATTAAATAAAAAGATCTATGAAAAAGATCAAGCATCTTTTTAACCCAGGTATTTCCTTTTTCCCCATATCCTGCTGAATGCATGAAGATGAGCACACGAATGCAAAAAATTGCTGAGCATAATTGCTTTTGCATTGGGGCTAATAATTTGAAGGGTACTCAAATTTTGTACAGAATAAATAAAAATGAACTTATACTTATTATTTTTTTAACAAAAATCATGTCTACAAAATTTAAAGAAACCAGTTATTTCATTCAACAAAAAGTTTATTTGTACCTATTTTCAAAATTATTTATGTTGGAATTTGGATCCAAAACTACAGCAATAAAGCTATAGAATAAATTGTTGAAGCAATAACTTGTCCCTTAGAATGGTTTATCTATTGCCAGGACCTGGAACATTTTTACTGAAAATTCTTAAGAAAATTTTCTGGAATACCAAAACTATTTTTGCTCGACTGTAGCTGCACATCATCTACTTCCACATAAAATGTTTATAAATATAAATTATATGCATATCAATGCACTGCTTGAAGATTAAACTGATAAAAAGACCAAACATGCCAACCTTTGTTTGCTTCAGCGGATGGTGTCGGCATGGAAGGCTGGAGTGCCGGGTAGACAGCCAAGCTGTGAACTCCCACACTCTGAGCATAATGTCCTCTGTAGTTCTCAGCATTGTTATTGCTGATCACCTGAAAACATAAACCAAGATAAAATTAATAATTGTGTGAACCACTAAATGAAATACTTTAATCTAGTGTGAGTTCCTTTCTAATTTTGCCCTCTGGTATCCATCTTGTATTAGGTTTGAAGTCTTAATCTCAGTCTGAATTCCAGTTGGTTTATGGCAAGTTTGGGTCTGGTGCATATGGGCATTGGATGCATGTAGTAATTTGGATTGCAATATCACAATTAGGAAAATCTTATTTATCATGAAGTAAAGAGAACATATAAATATATTCTTATATACTTTGAAAAGAAATTTATTTAAACATGATTGCAAGATTGATTAACCTATTGAATTCAATAACAATTTCGTTTTATGGTCTCTCATTTAGAAATTCTTTCAACTTTATTTTTTAGAGGAACTTTTAGTAAACAAGCTTACATTCTTAGAATTTATCAATTTTATACATAACGTCATGTTAATAATAATAAATAGTAGCTCAATATCAATGGAACAAAAGAAACAGCTGTATTCATAATGCCAGGATAAATCCAAGCACTACTAGATAGGAGTAAGAAATTTGTATTAAATCATCATTTCAGAAAATGCATTGCAGCTTCTGAACAGACACTGAGGTCTTCCTACTAGCCAAAATTTGGCTAGTATGTATGGACTATGTCTATAGATGATTTTCTTTGGTAGGTTAACTGTCCTATTATTTAAGTAGTTTCAGAGTACAAACGTGTTTCAATTGAACCCAAAAAAGCCGATAATCTCCATTCTTCAACACTTTTCCATGCAATCATACATAGAAATACATTGAAGCTTATTTCTTCAACCTAGACGATTATAAACAACAATCAACAACATTTCAAAATGAATCTTTTTTGTAAATCTTGAATGTAAAATTTGCAAATGTCAACTGACCAAGAACATTACCTGCTTACAGGTGCAGGTAGGTAGTTGAAGTAATAGAAATATATAAAACACCAATTCAATAATATTTGAAGATGTATGTGTTATATAAACTGAGTTCAATCATACAGAAAAATATAATGAAAAATTATTAAGTTATATAAATTAGTACAAATATGCATGATAAAAAGGTGCAATCCTGCATCACTTTGCTGTCCAGGTAATAGATATGTACCTACCATACATATTTCATGATCTGCAAATTTCAGACACTAGAAGCATAATGAGGTCAAAATGACTTCAAATTGCATCGTAAAATAGGCATAAAATACGAACAGTTTATTTGATTGCCATAAAATTTGGAGACTTATTTTTTGTTATTATATATTTGATTACTTTATAACAATTGGATACATCAACTGTATTCAGTACTAATTGAGTGCTCTACCACAATGTGGTCATTGAGACCTCATAATATATTTTTATAATAACACATTGGCAGCAGGATTGGATGAAGAGCACATACGTACTGCTCTTTGCCTTGTAATGACATGTCACAGAGGTTGCTTACCAACAAATTAGAAACTGTTACGCTAAAAATTAGTAAAATTAACAATTAAAATGTTATTTTATTCATCCAATTGGGTTCTGGAGGCAAAAGAGACTTATTTATGCATTTTTACTGCATGATGTCAGAATGAACTCAAACAGTGTTTTAAGGTGGTGCACAACTGCTGTGCTTCTAGTGTTAAGAACAAATTAGGGGTGTGGTATGATGGGCTCATAATAACTGATTGGCATAAAAGTATCTCATACGAAAACCAGAAGACATAATAAGAGGGTTTTCAAGGAATAGTTCATTTTAAAATACAACTTCATTCCTACATAACAGTAAGGTTAAATGGCATTATACTGTATAGGTCATACAAATCCACTCTTTAATTATATAAATATTACTCACATAGAATCGGCTGGAAATCATTTCCTCCAATTCCATCATAGAAGGCATTGTGGGAGTATAAAATGAAAGGACTAATTTCCCAAATTATTATTCAGTGAATTGAAATCTGCTAAAACTGTAAAACAAAAACATGTTATAATTGCATTTTTTCACACGTTTTCATATTAAAAATGCAAACATTAATTATTGAAATCAACTTGTAAAATGCAAAACAGGCATACCAGTATCTGTGTGAAGCTTCCACCAAAAGTTTGTTGGTAATACTTTAGATTAAAGTGCATCAAAAAAAAAGTTTTTTCTAATTATATGTTTTTTGGGGTGTAGATTAAGAATCTGAAATCCGTTTTTGGCGGTCGGCAATGGAAATTTTTAATGGAACCTGTTCCTAACTGGACCTAACCTGCGAGGTTTTCATTGATTGGCTAGATTTTTCAAGCCGCCCAACGGACTACAAACATAGAAAAAATCTATTGGCTAGGTTTTTCCGGCCGCCAGACGGACTCCGTACATAGAAAAAAAACTAGCCGATCAACGAAAACCTCGCAGGTTAGGTCCAGTTAGGAACAGGTTCCATTAAAAATTTTCGATGCCGACCGCCAAAAACGGATTTCAGATTCTTAATCTACACCCCAAAAAACATATAATTAAAGAAGAAAAACACCCTTTTTTTGGATGCATTTAATCTAAAGTAATACCACTTTGTTTCTACTTCAATAGTAAGTCTAACAAGAAAAATAACCTAGAATTAAAATGAAAACCAAATTATAATTTGAAGATCACACAGCAAATTAAGTTGCATCAACTGAAATATTTATTAATGAACAAAGAGTAAAATTTTTTAATAAAGACGCAGCACCAGCTATGCTGCTATGGTTAATTATCCACATTTCTTTGCATGTTACTGTAGTAGAAACTGAAAAATGCCACCAGGGTCACCAACCATCAAAGCAATAGTGAGTGATAGTCAAGCTATGTCTAATAAAACAGCATAGATTAGACTACAGAAATAAAGATTTTGTTAAATAATGTCAATGCCAAAATTATGTTTTTTAAACTTAATTTTCATTGCAAGGAATTGATTCAAATAGTGTAAAAGAAGGTGGCCTGGTTGAAACATGCTACCTTGTAGACTAAGTAACATGTCAAGTGTCAAGGACACATAAGTTGTGACTCAGCAAAAACTGTACATACCTTGCCACTTGTCACCAAAAAACTGCACAATACTGGACTCCTAGTTAGAACTTAGATTCATAGAGTTCAACTGTCACATTGTAACCAGGTGCACTAGGTAGTGGGTGGAACAAACTCATTCACTTAGTGAAAATTTACTGTTAGATTGCTTGTCACAGAAAATGGGAATTAATGAATAATTAGGGTTTTGTTTTATTAAAGTATTTATTTTTATTTATTAAAAAATAAGCCAAAATATTAAAAAGTTTATACATATAAAATTTGTTGCCCAAAACTCATAATTAGGATCACATCAATAAACATTTAAGTAAACCTTCACTCCTTCAGGAATCAGGATTGAGACATATCACAACAAGAGAAGGGAAAGACTATGCAAGATCACCCCACTACATAACAGATCCGCAGTCAGATTTCAATCCCTGTGGGAAGGATCACTTACCGTGGCAGGGCCAAGGCTGTTCAACATCCTACCGAAGGATCTAAGAGAGGGGGAGTTGACGCTGGAGACCTTCAAGAGACAACTGGACGTGTTCCTGGACACATAGTGACAAACCACGGAATTTGTAGAATCAGTTCATTTTTAATTTCCTCATTTACTTACAATTTAAACCAATTTCTTATGTATGATAATGCAGGTATCCAGAATATTTTACTGGTTTACATATAGGACTCAAAAATGAACTTGAGGGTTCTGGCCCCCTGGGCACTGGGCAGTGGGCACAATCCCAAATTGACCTCCCCTGCAACACTACCAGTGGTGAAAACTGAGAACTTGAGAAGCAAGCAACAGCATCGTGCATCAGGTGGCCCAAATGAGGGCGGATGAACAATAATCTGAGGCGGCGCTGCGGCAATCAATCGTGGCCTGGGACTGCTATGTCCCAAACAAATACTAAGGTAACAAAACTAAACTTCCAGTATACATATAGGTACATTATATTTTATTCATTTATTTATTTATTTTATGTATTTTTTTTAATGTTCATTTTACGTAACTTAGTATTAAGACATTGCTTGAAACCCTTGATTTCATGAATAATGTTATTATTACGAAAGATCTTTCACAGCTCTGCCCTGTTTTGCAGCTCCGCCTTGTTCTGCGACTCTGCCGTGTTCTGCGACTCTGCCGTGTTCTGCGACTCTGCCGCGTTCTGCGACTCTGCCGCGTTTTGCGGCGCTGCCGTGTTTTGTGGCGCTGCCGTGTTTCGCGGCTCTGCCGTGTTCCACGGCCCTGCCGTGTTAATTGCCCCTGCCTATATGTAAAATTGAGTTCACACAGCAACTGGAAAAAAAAACAAATGAATATACCTAAATATACATGCAATAAGACTGTCTATTGAATTATTTGCCATGGAATGGGATTTAGTAAAGTTAATTTAACTTTAAGAATGACAGAACAAAGAAAAGGATAAGGAATTAGGGAATACATATATTATTGAGTATTTGAGTTTAAACAGTCAAGGGCAAATGAATGCAAGTCTGATCTAAGGATCTTTAAAGTGTAAAAATTATTTAAGAAAACAATTAAAGTAATTATCACAAGTAAAAGCATCACACTGTAAATTAATTAGGCTGACAAAAAGGAAAAGAACCAATTTAACAGTCATTGTTTGACAAATGATAATACCTGTCCTAGACTGAACAAGAACTGAGGAATTGCGAAGTGCAAACCAAGGTTGGGTAGATCCTGCATAGCAATTCAACATATTTCACAAATCACAATCACTCCTCATCAAACTGATTCGAACACTCCCAACAATACAGTGTGTGTGTGCTTTGCTGAAGGTGAAGAGATGACCAGTGACCTCACTCAGGCCAACTGTCACACCTGGACTGTGGAGTGTGGACATCATACATGGCATTAATTGCTGGCTTTCCAAATTTTCCACTCGCAGCCACAGTCAAATTTTTCTTGCTTGTAGGAGGTGGCTGTTATTTCAGGATTTCCCTGGCCTATTATTTCCAGATAGATGGCAATTGCTTGGGTTGCTGCTATAATTTTCATGGTTTCCAAAGATCTTTAACTGTCTTGATTCATAGCTGGCATTGTTGTTTTTCTTGGTATTTCCAGACAACTGGTGATTCATCTTCTTGGTATTTCCAAATAACTGGTGGATTTATGTTTCATTTCCAAATTACTTCTCCTATGGCTTGATACTTCTTCAAAGGGTTCCAAGGCGTCCAGTACTGGTAAGAAATTTGGTAACTGCTTTAATGATAAGATGTGAATGCTTTGACTTTGAGCAACGAAACAGGATTCTCTTCTTCTTCTTCTTGTTTGATGATTACTGGAGCTTTGGAGACCCGTCCATGTAGCTCCACGTCTGCAGGGGGATTCAGTTGTTACAGCAGTCCCACCAGTCAAACGACTGCTCCACAATTCAGAGACTGCAGCAGTCCCAGCAACTGTGTGCACACGAAGAATGTCATTAGCTTAAAGCATCATAAACATTGTGTCAATTGGTCAGCTACAGCTCATAAAATTGGGGAGTTATATGTCAATATCATGTTTAGGGAAATATTTTGCAGCGGGTAGATCAAGGGACAACATGTTTCAAAATAAAACATTGTTACCGGTGTCTCAACGCGGGTGAGACGAACTCGTCGCCTACTTTGACTAACTTGTTGGTAACCAAGAATTAGTGAAACTAATATGATGACTAGAGGTTGAAAAGGAAAGTGAAATGCAAATATTGGTTCTAATAACTATTGGGATCTCATACAGTGAAAGTGACAGGAAAATGACAGAATAAGGAAAATGTGTAGGACTGATAAACTGAAGCTGAACTAAAGATGATGCCAAGTAAAAATGCACACAGACCAATGAGTAAGATGCGCACCAATAACGGCTTCCAATACAAGCCAGTTAGGAGGTTCATAGGGTGCTTTAGAGCAAATCACTCAAGAGGTTAAGGACTAAGGAGATCTTTCCAGCAAATCACTGGAGAGGTTAGGGACTAGGGAGCGTGGGACAGCAATTTATACAGCACCACACTTTTGAATAGTTTTTGGCATAAATTTAGGTAATCAATTACTGATCTAAACCTGACCTGAAAAGAATGAGAATTATTTTAGTTGAATTTATAAAATAGTTAAACACTTCAATATAAACACACAGTAACACACATAAGAGGGAAAAAGGGGATAACATGTAAGAGGAACAAGAGGGTGTGCTGCAAAGTAGCCTAAACCACCCCCGCCAACAACATCATTCAATATTATCAGGAGATGCTAGTGACTAGTTCATACTAAACAGAAGATGCCATTAAATTACCGTAGCTAGGCCAAATTACCCAAGTTAGTAACTAGAGGATGCCCTACCTTGTGCCACATACGAGAAACCAGACTCTAGGTGAGGGTCCAGCCTGGGTGGCACAACCTGGAGCCTCTTTCAGTCAAATGTGGCTAGTGCAAACAGTATTTGATGCAAATAAGCTAACAAGATGTCTCTCTTATGGGCAGGGCTCAGAAGGAGGCAAGGGAAAAACTGCTTATCTGGTGGAGGCAAATAGAGGCACCCTTCACATAGGCAGTCATTACAGTATTCAATAGATCTGCGCAGAGCACCTCTACTTGAGCTCATGGATGCACCTAGAGGTGCATTTGTTGAAGATTGAAGATGAAGTTAGTTCCACAGAGTGTTATTTGCAGTTAGTATACTTGCAATTGTTAGATGTGACAGGCGAAATTTGAATAAAACAAATGGGCAACATTAAGATAGGTTGGACATACTAAATTCTATTCCTTAAAATTACATTTGCTTCAGGGCATTAATTTCCTTCAGGAATTCAATGGTATTGGTACCAACTTGGTTGATAGCTGCTTGCCACTGCGGCCAGGAGCCCTCTACAAACTTCCAGGTAGGTCGTCTCCTGTATTGGACATGTGTTGGCTCCACTCCTATTGTAGTTAGAATAGGGTAGTGATCACTCCCGAGATCTGCTAAGGTTGAGACTGAGGAGATGGGCTGCAGGTCGGTAGTAATAATGGTGAGGTCCAGTGTAGAGAATGAATTTTGGTAGACATTATAATATGTTGGTAGTGCAGGTGGGGTTATCAAGGCAAATCAGGGTATTGTACTAAAAAGTCATGTAAGTTTTTGCCTGAAACATTGTAGGCGTGTCCTGGTTCCCACTGAGGGCTATGAGCATTAAAATCTCCTACAATTAGGGAGGATGGTTCTACTTGATTTAGATAATGTTCATATTCATGAAGTGTTATTGCTTTGTTTGGGTTGTATAAGTTAATGATTGTGATTGGATGATTATTCTGCAGGATTATTTTTACTCCCTGTATCTCTAAAGAAGATGGTATGAAAGGCTGCAGAGTAAGGTCAAAATATGATATATCGCTTCTTATAAGAATTGCCAAGCCACCACCCACTGTATCACCTTCCCTATGCTTGTAGATTGGTGTATAGTTAATGAAATTAGGTTCATATTCTGCTGATAACCATGTTTCACATAAGCAGATGAGGTGAGGTTTTGTGCTGTATATGTGGAGTTTCAGGTTACTAAGTTTATTTCTTATGCTTCTACAGTTCCATTGCATTGTTCTTATTTCTTTATTGGAAGGCATTTTGTTAAGGTTTCCTGTGGCTGCAGTTTCTTGTTGGGGGTGCTTGCTTCTTTGTTATTATATTTTTCATTTAGGTTTGGGGTTGCTCCTCTTCCTTTTGGGGTGTTGATGGAATGTTTTTCATTTTTTCTTCCTTGGCCAATGATTGGGGAGGGTTCAATGGGTACCTCAA
The DNA here is from genome assembly GCF_000764305.2 of Hyalella azteca. Lineage (NCBI taxonomy): Eukaryota > Metazoa > Arthropoda > Malacostraca > Amphipoda > Hyalellidae > Hyalella > Hyalella azteca. The sequence goes on along the minus strand of NW_025944967.1, from coordinate 164,839 downwards.
TAACTGTCGGTGTTAGTGGGACTGGGTTCTTCTGTGGTCCCGGGCTATGAATTCTAGAGATTTTGCATGGTCTGTTTATTACTTGTGCTCTATTTCTGTCTATTGTGGGTAGTCTGTCCATAGAGTTACTGAGGTTGATTACTGGTGTCTGCAATTGAGGATCTGTTACCACACAGGTATTTTTGTCATTGAAAGGAGAGGGAGGTATTTTATTTTTAGCTGTGTCTTTTATAGTTCTGCTAGATGTCTTTGGAACTGTTCCATTTTGTGTTAATGTTGTCTGCGTAGGGGCTGCAAAGGTTTCCTCTGCAATCCTAGTAAGGCAACCAGCAATATTCAAGTTGTCACTGTTTTGGCAGAGGTTTAAAAGTTTAGTTAAGAGTTCTATCAATTTGGAGATAGAATTTTCTGGAGGACAAACGTCAATGTGGGTTGTTTGGGTAGAAACTGAAATTTTCTCTGGTCTCATTTGTATGCCCCAACTTCTGTGTTGGTTAGTCTGAGGTGTGACATCTGAGTGGGGTTGGAAACTCTGTGATGCCCTATTAGTTATGCTATGGGTTGGGTAACTTGGGTTTGTGGTAGTGTGTTCTTTGACACGTTTTACAGCATCTCTGTATGAAATCTTGTCAACTGAACAGGTTTTTTCCACCAGTGCTTCAAATTTCATATGGGGACATCCCCCGTAGCTGGCTGTGTGTGCACCTCCACAGTTGCAACATCTCGGTGCTTGAGTTCTAGAGGAAGAGCAGTCCCTAACACTGTGAGGGTCCCTGCAAGCAACACAACGGGCTGGACCCCTGCAATCACTAGCATTGTGCCCAAAATTTTGGCATTTGAAACATTGCCATGGCTTACTAACATATGTTTCCACTTTGAAACACTGGTAGCCCAAGTATACAAAGGGAGGGAGAGATTTAGTTGCAAAGATCACTTTGAACATTGATGTTGGGACCCTATTACTACCTTTGTGTATTCTTTCTGCTGAGGTGTCACAGTATCCTGCCAGTTGCAACTCATGAGTTAGATCCTCATCTGAGGTCTCACTACCAAAAGGACCTATCACCCCTGTTGACATTACTTGATTGAGTGGGAGATGGCATTTAACCTTCCAAGTCCCAATTTCTGTTGTGGAAAGGAGCTGAGGTATGCATGGTGCAGATGGGTTATGTTTTCCTATGTTAATAAATAATAATCACAAGTCCTCTACTAATGTTCTTTTGCATTCCCTTTATACCAATTTTACCAAAGTATGAGTTAGCTAAAGCTTTACTGAGTCTAACTGAGAGATATGTCATTCGCAAAGAATTTTGATACTGGCCGTTCATCTGGAAGAGGCTCCACAACAATGACCAGATCATGGTTAACATTACCATCTGTAGGGTCTTCAGATAGATCTGGAGAGCATGACGAGGAGAGGAGTCAGAGGACCCTCTGAGCAGCTGTAAGGACAGACTCTGCATCACTCACATCATTCAGACCTGATGAAGGCATAAATGATGGATCTGATGGCAATGGGCATTGGGCATGAGGGAGGGTCACAAGAGTGGAACCTCTGACCAGCTGTAATGAAAGATTCCGCATCACTCATATTGTTTAGATCTGATGACTCCAATGAAGGATTGAAGCCCTCAAAATTTGCATCAGCACATTCATCATGCATGTTCAAATTCATCTTTTCCACCGTTTTCACCATCTCCAAGCGGAAAGCCCACCCGGCCACCCCCAAGCTAGGGCCTTCAAATTCTACTGAACTGGGGGCATTGGCCGCATTGCTTGTCCTGTTTGAGTAGCTACTGGACTACTGGATCTGTGAGTCTGAGCGAACATTGATCGTCTGACCCCCTGGCAACACCGACATTGGTATTGGCTGGGACATATCCAACTCAGCCTCGTCATCAGTTGATCCAGATAACGAATTACTATTTGCTTTTTTCCTACGTTTTCCCTTTTCCATTTTCCCAGTCTAAGTTAATTGGACCTACAAAACAAACTAAGAGATATTATATCAAAATTTCTATTTCAAGAGAGCCTTCAGATAGGTTACTCACCGATTTTCAAAGTGTCACAGCTCTTACCAACGTCCGTCGTCGACCGCAGCTCGAACCGACAATCCACGCACTCCCAAACAGGATTCTCCTTCGAACTGACCGCTGCTCAGTAAATATTGTGCTAAATCGAAGGTAAGCCTTTCCTAAAATGCGGAGGGAACACCTTTCTCGGAAAGACTCTCATCATAACATACATCCAGAACTGGGCAGCGCTACAGCCGCTACTTTGAAATGTAGCGGCCGCTCTACCGCTACATGCTCTAAATGTAGCGGGCGCTACCGCTTCATGCTCTAAATGTAGCGGGCGCTACCGCTACACCCACTAGATTGTAGCGCCGCTATCGCTGCATGTAGCGCGCTATTGCCCACCTCTGGTAACAACTAACATGTTGACACAAGTAACAGGCTGAGGTTGACAACATTACACCGAAATCTTTCATACAGTTTTATTCTGTAATTTATATTATGTATGTATCATGCTGATTTTTAAATAAGATTTAATACTATTAAGTAAAATCTAAAGCTTTATCAATAAATATAGCGGTAGCGCTGTAGCGGCAAAACCTCGTATCGCTACTTAAATATGTAGCGGGCGCTACCGCTACAAATGCTTAAATGTAGCGCCGCTACCGCTACTGAAAATGTAGCGGCCGCTACATGTAGCGCGCTACTGCGCACCTCTGCATACATCATAGTGAAATGACGCACTCTCAACTCAATTTAATATATAATGGCTCGAATTCAACAAATACGAGACACTCACGAATGCAATTCGCTAATTTTTTATTCCCCCAGGAATATCCAGCGAATATGTTATAAAGTGAAAAAATTATAACTACGGAAGTGCACCTCTGTTCTGGTCCCGTGGACCGCGCGCATACTGCGAATAAAAGCGCAAAACTCATGGTTGAACTATATAAGGTTTACCCACGAGAAGTCCCGTCTTTCAGTTCAGCTATCTTGTTACGTCACGTAGATCGCGAAACGTAAACAAACCCGTCATTCCCATGACGGATTCGTTGACTGGTTTGATCGCATTTCGGTGATTGGTTAATGCCCGTGACGTCACTGAGATCAGTGACGTCACAGGCGGACAACGAACTACATCCGCACAAATGGGCTTCTGATGCGTCAACCTTTTTGCGTCAACCCATGGTATACCTTTTTGGAGGAGGGTTAGGTTTTTTTCTGAACTGTGGTTGGAATTGAATAAGATTATAGCGTCCCTCTTCCTCAATTGATTGATGCGATTGTAAATCGAGTAGGGTGGAGTGAAGAATCTGGTGTTTAGTATGCTTATTGATGGGTTGAAGAATGACGGCGCGACCAACACCTACGGGCGGTTGGTCATTAGAATACAAACATGACATGAACATATTGGAGTATCAATATCAAAAGAATATAAGCACAATTTAGTTATTACAGTTACCTGAAATATTCTATTGCATTAAAGAATTGAATTCTACCTAAGAACTTATCAGCTTACTCCTTAGCTGATGTTTACCCCACGGCCTCGTCTAGAAATGACTCTTATAAGGTGCCTGCCTGTACACAGGGATAGTACTAGCCGCTAGTTCATCCGGCGCTTGAACTGTCCACGCTACTAGCCTCGTGTATAGGGGTTCAGCCGCTTCAGAGGCATGCGCCGGCAAGTGCCTGAGACGCGGCCGAGGGGGACAACGATGTGTTGATTTCTGCGCTGGAGAAGTGGCTAGTAGCGCTGATGCTGCCATGGTGAGAGCATTTGGCCGCTCTTGTGAAGTATCTTGGGTCAACTGAATCATGGCTTGTTTGAACGATAATGTTTCTAAGGGGAATCCAACAAAATGGATTCCAGACGATATTCAATTATTCTTTGAAATATTCCATAAATGTGAATTAAAGTGGAATGTTTGCCATGACGGTTACTCCAACAAAATGAAGAGAGAAACGAGTATTTTTAAGGTGGAAGAAGACCTTATTAGCCAGGGTTTAGTTGTTCCCGACGTTGCATTTTTAAAGGTTTGAACAAAGAGTATATAAAAACGACGTACAGTCTCGAGTTGTTGAAGGTGATCCCACTATCCATCTTCGCAGACCTCACTCGACGGCTTCTCACGGCGCACTGGCGGGCGCGAACGAGAAGATAGCGGTATCTTATACACTCCTCGTGTACAGGCTTACTAGCCGGATAGTCACCAAGCGACCGACACTTGCCAGATTTACTAGCCATCTGCACTATCCCCGTGTACAAGCACCAGAGCTACCCAATGCGCGATTGGCAAATGGTTCTTCACTGGGGTTTTGAATAAATTTCACATTATTTTCTGGTACGATTTAACATGAAATAATTTCGACATTTACTAAACTTCATCATTCAGTAATTACACGAGTGTCATTCGTGCTCAAAATTAATTGATTAACTATGTTTTTATAATGGTTTAAAAATGAAAGTGATGAAATCCGAAATAAGTAATCGAGATCAAGATAATTAAGTAAGATATTGTTTCAGAGGTCGATAATCACGAGTTTGAAGGTCTAATAAAATTAACTATGACATTCAAGAGAAATACTTGTGCGAGTCACTACACCTTCATCACACTGCAACCAGTTTGAAAAACTGGTTGCAGAAAAATTTCCTCAGCAATTCAAGGCGTGCCCAGGATTTATGCGCCAGAAGATGATCCTCCTGCCACCTCAAGTAGTAAAAAGCACGGCATCCCGTGTATGACGGGATACATCATACATATTTAGTGATTTTTTTTTCAGTTTCCACAAGTACCGGTTTAACTATAAGTTCTATTAATGATGATTTTGTGTTATATTAGTGACTAGTTAATGGTTGGCTACATTTATTTTATGACTGAAATATGAAATCTCATTTAAGTGATATTATTTATAAACTTAAGAATTTAATTTATACAGGGTCCGCCATATATATGGCAAAGGATGTTTGCTATATAAAAATAAATTAGTTTCTAGGAGATTTTTCTTTTATAATGAAGCTTAATATCATCTATTAATTCATCTATTTTATATTGCAGAAGTCTAAGGTGTCTAAATTTACTATTATTTATGGCAGTAGATAGAAATGCAATTGTAACCCTTCATGAAAAGGGCGAGAGTAATTCTGTCATTGCAAAAAAGCTCCAAATTCGTCGTGAAACTGTGTGGGAGGTGGTAAACAAATTCAAGGAAACTGGTGAAACATGCAATCGACCTGGTCAAGGAAGGAAACGAAGTGTCCGAACAAAACAATTGGTCAAAATACACGAGGGAGAAGTTGAGGAGAAACCCTCGTCGTTCAGCTGCAAAATTGGCTGCAGAAGCAGGAGTGTGGGGTTATTTAGTTTTATCTACATATATGTAGTTTTAGACTCGCATCAGATGATTATTTCAGGCCAATAGAATTGCGTCTTGTATCATTCACTAATTTCAGACGGAATGGATTAGGGAGCAGCAGGACGAATTTGGTTGGGATAAATGAACACACAATCAATTAATAAACGGATTTATTGGTTTACTTGGATTTAAATGGATTTATTGGTTTAATACGCCGCAGGATTTACATCGCTACCATTACTCCGAACAGCGACCCGCTAAGGCCCCTTTCACACAGTCCGGGAAATCCCGCCGGCGTGAAAAAAACCGCCGCGGAGTTTCCCGCCGAACCTCAGCGGACATATAAAATGTGCACTGCTATTCACACACGACGGATTTTCACGCGGCGTGAAATTTCACGCCTGACGACCACGTGTGTCAAGCTAAAACTGAGGCGGGATTACCCGCGACAGTTTAGCTTGCAATGGTATCCACTATCCAATGTAATCTTTCACACTGGGCGGTTTTTCACGCCGCTACCTATAGTGGTATAGACTAGACAGTGGGTCGACGAGGGTGTGTGTGAGTTAAAGCCAGTTTTTCATTAGCAGGCACGGCGTCTCTCATCTGCATGCTGTTGTGGGTTAATTTGCCTTGCACACGAGACAATAATTCATCAAAACTTTCGGCAGACATTCGGTAACAATTGAAGAATTTTACTTAATCTTCTCTTAATTTTCTCAATAGTGTGGCAAATTCCCCTTCTTGTGGCCTTAATTTTACTATATTGTGAACCCAGCACCTCCTTTTCTTTCTTTGCTGTCTTTTAAGCAGCAAATATAAAAGGAGAGCCTTCTTTTCTTTGCTATGAGCAGCCATTTATAGAGTTCACAAAAACTGAGAACCACTTACGGAGAACAGCGCTGCAAGACTGATAGATTCCAGCGTGAAAAACGGCCTCGTGTGAATGATAGCGCGGGAAATCCCGCGGCGTTTTTTTTACGCCGGCGGGATTTCCCGCCCTGTGTGAAAGGGGCCTAAAAGATTCATAAATGCGCAGGACTTGATCAATTTGTTAATTTCGAATAGCGTCCCGCTAGGAGCTCTAATGGGCCGCACGCCTTCTGCGACTCAGAATAAGCGACCCGCTCGGTATACCACGTGGTACCATTGTCTCAGAAGTCGAGTACTCAATACTTTGAGTGCGACAATGAGGGGAGATTCGTGCTCACGGATTTCGAGAGCCCCTCTCTCAAGCTCTGATTGACGTGCGTGGAATAACGGTCGCTATCAAGAATAATAACCAGTTAACTGTCAAGAATAACGGGATAGTGCGCATGATCCATCTAGCCGTTTGAGCTTGCTTGTGCATGCACAAAAAGATTACGGCGGAGAACAAGACCTATGAGGTCAAACGGGTGCGAAGTATTGGTGGCAGCCTTAACAATGTCGTGCTACAGAATGTGTTCGAGGTCGAACCCGCCATCCTGGTACGTCGTGTATAGTGTATACTATAGTGTACTATAGGCGGTCCAAGTGTGCTGGTAGAGCCAGTCATTGTCTGCAAGAAGGTTGTTAGCAGGGAAAGAGTGAATAGGTTAAGCCGAAGTAGATACAGCCGGATGAGGAACTGCCTGCTTATGAGCGAGCATGCTCAAGGTGCTTGTACACGGGGACAGTACAGGCGGCAAGTAGATCTGACGAAAGCCAAATGTCTGCCGCTTGGTGTCTATCCTGCAAGGAAGCTTAGACACGAGGCAAGTTTAAGGTGCCGCAGTGCCGGTATCTAGTCGTTACAGGCACGGACCCGTCTGCTGGACGAAAGGGAGCCAGTATGGACCCGTCTGCTGGACGAAAGGGAGCTTCGAGTCACCGATATGTGGAACAGCCTTCCTGATAGCATCGTTGACGCTCAGAGTATGAACATCTTCAAAAACAGACTAGACGAAGCTATGCAGGAGCATATGTTCAGTCTTAAAATGCCTAGCAAATTACGGACCAGGCAAAAAGTCCAGACGAAGCTATGCAGGAGCATATGTTCAGTCTTAAAATGCCTAGCAAATTGCGGACCAGGCAATAAGTCCAGCAGCTATCTCAATCAATCGTCAGCTATGGAAAGATCGGGTTCCAAAGGCCGGATCCCTTGTGAATCAAGTCACGAAAAGTTCATGAATCGGCAACAGGCCATGGGCCTATTTCTTCAACGCCGAGACTTCTTTTCTATTCTATGTTCTATCTCTAACGCCCGATTTTCGGAATCAGCAACGAAATGCTGATTCCGGCGGTTCCGCGATATTGGTAAGGCATAGATATTCTTTTCAACGCTAGACATCATGAGTGACTACATTAAAAAGTCGAAACCACACCAACAAAAACTACTGGAAGAGGCTGATGGTCGTCGTTTTTCAGTTCGCCGTGAAGACACAAATTATGATGAAAATATCCCAAGTCATGGCGATAATGATAAAGATGGTAATACAGTTTGAAGCGTAAACATATGAAAAAATAATAATTATATACGTGAAGTGAAACGTTACCTCGGGAGCATCGAATAATCTGCATGCAAGACAATGGAACGGTTCTCAAAGCTTCAATTGCCAACACACTCGAGAAAACCATGGATAAACGGCATCACAGTTCCGTTCCAAACCGTTGAGCAAAACGACGAGGATCCCGGTTACATTTGTAGATGAACCAAGACTTCCTGATGCGCCCGACACCCAACGAGCCCTCTGAAGTTAAGGAGAACGAAGTTTCGCTCCTCTGCGCCGTCTGTCGAAGCCAAGAACTTCGCAACTCCATCAAACATCCACTTGTACAATCATTCCTGTACGCCAAGTGGAGGAAGGTATTCCCAATTGACATTCTGAATTTAGTTCTCTACAGGATGTTTGTGATACTCCTCACCGCATCTATGTACGGGCTGAAGAACTTGCGCGTGCTGGAAATATGGCCTCGTCAAGCAACTTCACTGCAACCCAGCAACTGGAGGAATAGATCCTAGCTGCGGCACCGAAGTACTCGCACCGCCTGCATGGCTTTTTTTTACTCACAAATACAATCTACATGACGGCTAAGGATCTTTTACAAATCGCCTTCCCTTATAAAAGTTACTTTCGGTGCATCGAGCACTACTTGTAGTGGTTCCTTATCATCGCAGTTCTGGTGGCCTTCTTGGTAACGCGTCAGTGTCGCGATACCTCGCGGCCAGGGCGATGATCGCCACATGGTATTAATTTGTGCCGTCGTTCGTGTGTGGCACACTTCCCTCCAGGGAACTGTTCTTACCCCGTCCCTGGTACAACGAATTGAAGCTCTAAATCTCTAATATTAGGGCGTTCCGGAAAATGAAGTGCAAGCAACGGCATAGGAGCGGTTAATGTTCAATGCTAACAGGTTAATCCGGCGACGCCCGGAACCAATAACCTCAGTAGATTTCGAGTTCCCATGAAGATGAGTAGTACACCATGTTTACTATTGTTCCGTAGCGAGTGCAAGGGACCAGCAAGTGGTACTAGATAACAAAAGGATATCCATGGAATAGACGTCAAGAAAGTAGTAATACCGCGAGCGAACAGTTCTCAAAGTTACTGACCTGACATATTACACGATCTAAGAGAAATATTTTTTTTTGTTCATTATTTAGTGGAGAACGAAAAATCTTTCTCTTCATCTGCCTGTTATGCAGGTTCAAAAACATTCAAAATTACGTATTAGTGACTTTCGTGCAGGTAGTGTCCGACTTGATCAATTCGAGAGAAGATGTTCAGTTAATGCCTAGAGTCAAATTCAATCCTAGTCCATCGACAGATGGACTAGGCATTATATAATATGCGTTCATTATATAAAGACATTCGCAAGCAGTAACAAACGAATGGTTTTCTTTTCGTTATTCCGATAAAATAATCTTCCCTACTGATTACGATAGGCCTATTGATAGATTCGAGTTGACCAGATAACTGCCCTTGATAATCTCTGAGCTTCAAGTCCAAGTAGAAACTTCTGTTCCTTGGGAAAGAGACGTGCTACGCCGACTGAAGCTAGGAAGATACTAAGTAACAATCTAATGATACCAGCGGCTGCGGCTTGGCGAAGAAAAGCAAACATGGTTTCCCCTCCCAGCCGAGCCTCGTCACATGCAACTGAACCCCTATACACGAGGGCACGAGGCTAGGAGTGAGGAACAGTTCAAACGGCAGATCAACTTGCCGCCTGTAGTCTCCGTGCACAAGCACCTAATGGGGTAATGGGTGTGGCAGAAGTCAATTATGAACTAATATATGCAGATGTTGGAACCAATGGCAGGGTGTCCGATGGAGGCGTGTGATCCGAATGCTCGTTGAGTAAAAATCTGGTTAATGGCTCGATTCAATTACCAACAAATAAAGTTCTTCCAAAGAGCGATGAGATCGCAACATACGTCTTTGTCACAGACGACGCTTTCATGCTGAAGCCCCCTACCTCCTCAAGCCATACCCATTAGGGAATCAAAACGGGGAACAAAGAATACTTGGTAACGTCTGTCTCGAGCACGGCGAATAGTCGAAAATGCATTTGCTTGCAAGATTTGCTTCTTCTTATATATAAGAAGAAAAAACATGAAACTTATCTTTACCAGAGGAAATATTTAAATACTTTTAAATTAATATTTGAAAAATTGGAATTATAATCAATAAATTTCGTTTGGGTAGTTTTTTAATATAAATAACAGATAAAAACTACTACCTCATGTACATTTTCAATGAATATCTCCAATTCATGAATACACATTTAAAATAATAGAAATATTTCAAATCGAATTCTTTACTAGGTACATTTCGATCAAATCATGGGAAAAAATTGTTTTTTATCTGTCTTCTATGAAAATTGCTGGTCGAAATTTGGTCCTCTTGGGAGTCTTTTAGAATTGACTGTTGACTGGCAGTACTGTTAAATGGAGCTAAAATCGTCATGTGAGCTGTATAGTTCTCAATGTCGAGTACCTAGTTAGTTAGTTAGCTTGTACTTAGTAGTAAGCGTTAACTATTTTTCTTGGTCCCAATCTGGAATATTGGGCAGAATCACCCTTGAAAATTGTAAAGTTTAATTTTCAAATGTTATCAGAAGCCAAATTTTAATAAAATGTTTGTTTGAAAGCTTATATTTGAATTAAGAGGTCCTATCAAAGCAAAGGCAAATTATTATAACCCGACATGACTTGAAACGACCCGACATTACACAAACATGACTTGATATTACCTGACATATTACCCTTTGTTAGAAGCAATTCATTTATTTGTATAAATAAATATAAGTATGCCACAAAATTCTAATCTAATTAGGAAATTTGGCCGCAAATTTCCAAAAATATACAAATAAAAATAATTGTTTTGCAGACAACTTGCAAATAATTGCGTGCAGAATTCTACTGTTTTACTTACTTTCTCCTAAACGAGGAAAGAAGAACTCGGCTTACCAGACCCATTGTGATAAAATTTCGGCAATGAGGAATTTTCTCGATAGTATCCCTAAATATTAATCCCATCATTCCAACAACAGAACCTATTTCCATCCTGACCTTACGATGAAAAAAGTATGAACTCTTCTGCGACGGGCATCCTGCCAAAGTTGTGTGCTATGGAACATTCATTAAAATTTGGCATAGGCATGAATTAAATCATTAATAAGCAATTTCCTCTCATTTCGAGATGGGTTTGCCGCTGATATGCCAGTTTCGGTTCTATTGAGGTGGCAATAGCTTTGTAGTATACACAAAATATCAAATTAAATCTTGAAGTCGATTAAAACGTTAGTCGGGAAAAGAGAAATTAGAAGTTTACCTGCCTTTAATTTCTGTAATCTAATTTAAGGTTATTCGTTAAAGTAATTATAGTCTATGTGACTGTAATTGCATATTTTAAAATTTACAGAAGTAGATCTGAATAGTAGCTACTGCAAGAAATGACAATTCTTTCAATCATATCTTAGCGGTTATCAGTTTGTTAGCGGCTAAGAAATTATTGGAAGCTGTTCAGTTTGTCACGAACGTTCGTGTCACTTACTGCAAGCTCGAAGAGGTTAGGTTACAGCGGAACATCGTACTATTTGCTGAACTTATTTCCATGAAGAAGCAGAAGGGAGAGCGCAACAAAAAACTAGTTTATGCTCAAGGGTCTCCCGTAGCACATTACGATCGCCTTGCGTTGTTTCGGTGAGAACCTTACATCATTTATATATAATATATTATATATATGCGAGTACAAAATTCTTGCTTCCAAGAATTTGCTTCTTTTTCTTATATATAAGAAGAAATTTAAAGGGAAGTTACCTCTATCGTATATATAATCTATATACGATGGGACAGCACCGACTTTCTCAGAATCCCTGTAAGAGACGGAATAGTTCATTCAGAGAGACGAGTTCGACAAAATCTGTGAACTATGTGGCGGGTTTCAAATAAAGACTTTGCAGCATTATATGGAGGTCAAAGGATTCAAGTCTGAAATACTCATGGAGTATGAATGGGACTTTCTTGAGCTTAAAGAGTAATTCATGAGATGAACTTAAGTATATGACCAAGATCTTTCAAGTTCCACTGAAAGATATGAATGGAATATCTAAAAAAAGTACATTTTATATCGGGCCCCATGCAGACTGCTATTTTGCATATTGTAGTTTGTGGCGGCCACCTAACGGCCGGAGAGACGACAGGTCAGCACCCAAGCAATTCAAGAATTATAAGTCATATTTAGATCGCTACTCTGACCGCGACAGGAGAAATGGCAGAGGACCAGCACCTAAACTATCCGGAATATATACTTTCTTGTTGCTCTGAATTATGAGCTTCATTTTTTATTCATTCATATCGGCAAATTTATAATGAATACTTCAAACATTTTATTAAAATATCTTATTTTTTGGTAATATCGATTTTTAATTAATCAGTGGTTATAATCCATGCACAGGGAGATAGCGGGCGGCGACAGCTTTTACGTCTTGTGCAAGACTCAGAAAGAATCAAACAATCTATTCTGGTGTTACAAGTATACATTTATTGGGGAACATGTGGCATTATTTGAGCCCACGATAATTGAAGAAATCCATGGCATCAAAACTCTTCGACTGCATTAGTAAGCCAGTGCTTTCGGGAACCACAGTATCAACCGCTTCGCAACAACCGAAACATGCTCTGCAGCAGCACCAACTCCTACTCGTCACAGTTCCAGACATATGGGTAATCCTGCTATTGAGATGCCTGTGTTGGAAGATCTCCAACACATTCAAGCATTCATGGTAGAATGTTGTATAAACTATAAAGATTCAACAGCCCAGTGCTAGAAAAGGATGCCCAACCCCCAAGTCGCCTCTGGGACTCTCAGCACCTCGAGTCCGTTGGGCAATGCCAAGCTTTTGGGGGCGGCTGTCGTCCAAACTGGGCCACGCATGCTTATTACGAAATCGCTGAATCGCTCGACATCTCTGAAGACCAGCACATACGATTTATTAGAGAGTCGGTGACAAGATACTTCATTTACGAAGATACCCTTAAAGTACGTCTGAGCTACGCGTATGTTGTAATTTTTTTCTAACAGGGTTAGTATTGCATTGTACGTGTTAAAAATTTTTTGTTACATTTCATATGCTTCTAGTCCATTGCAGTTGGACGACTTTGACCTCTTCGAGTTTTAGGATGCAGTAGTTAATTATTATGAAGAAAATTAATTATGACGTATTACCGGCTGGTATAAAAGGAGGTATGAAAGCGATGGGACACCGTCTGGAAGTATTCAGCTGAGTACCATTATTTCACCATTCGGCCCGGTAACTGAAGAGGTTGCTAGAAAGCAGGCCTTCTCATGAAACACATGTCCCCGCTAAACGAAGAAATATCAGGCGTAGGCGAGACCAGTCTTCAATTTTACTACTACAAGAAAGTTCTTATCCGGTACAACTATTGTATAAACAAATAAAATTTATTTAGATTTTATCTTACATCATTTCGCTCGAAGTTAGACTTCATAAAAAGTACTATAGCAACTACGTACCGTAGTTACCCCCAATACCTTAAGATAATTTCATACTAGCAACACTAGCTAACAAGCCTACGTGCTCGCAGTACCTAATGCTGTCAATTAAGCATACTTCGGAGTTCATCGAATTTTCACTCGCCAAGATTTTCGCAGGATACCTCAGCTTCGAAAAGGGGGATGGGAAAATGTAAACGTCGAGCCGACGCCTAGGGCATAGTTACCGTTTGTACATTATCGGGTTTGTCGATTTCAAATGAGACGTGGTTAGTCAACGAAAATTTGAAAATTTTCTTTCTCCTCGCTTGCCATAGTGTATCACGAGAACTTGGCACGCCAGGGTACTGAACGGAATTCGCGATATAGGACATCTCGAGTCGGTGCGAACGAGTCCGTACAATTATAGATACTGCACTCCGTCTGCACCCCTCCAGTGAGCAATGCATACCGATCGAGCCAGACTTGTTCATAACTCATAACATAACATAGTGATGTCGGCTCTGAAGTGTAGGCCTGATGTGGCCTGTCGCCGATTCTTTTCCTTTCCGTGCCTTGTTCATAGATCTAAACTCGTGTCATTTGACCGGATCTTTTCATGACTGGCGATAGTTTGAAGTAGCTACTAGACTTCTACCGGGTTCGATAAGGTGCTAGGCATTTCAAATCTGAACATATATTTTTCCATAGCTTTATCTAGTCTGTTCTTGAACGCGTTCATACTTGGAGCGCCAACGATGTCATCAGGGAGGCTGTTCCACATGTCGGTGATTCGAAGCGAGAAAAAATTTTGTCGCGTGGAGAAGTTGCAGCGCAATTTTTTTAGCTTATAGCCGTGGCCCCTGGTGTTGGTTCTTGTTTCTCATCGATTATTCAATGTTGCGGTATGCGTCTTGTACGTATATCTATATTACTACCGTTCTACTAATGTTATAATGATATCTCTGCAGGTAACCAGCTCTTTTCTTTACTGCTGTCGTACGACTTATTCCAGTTGTATTTCCCTAGGCCTTATCGGATATCGGGGCGGAGCTCTAACTCGAAAAAAGACCTCCATGCTTCCATGCAATGCATTCACAACAGCTGTCACCAGCGACATGCAAGCTTAACTCGTACTGTAAACATCTGTGTCGCCGGTGCGCATCTCCTCAAACGCAATACTACCCAAGTAACTTCAAGACTAAGTGAGATTCTTCGATCACATTCCCTTCGACACGGATAATATGCATTTGTATTTCTCCCGATGTAAATATCACTATATCAGCCATTTCTTTCACTCTCAAAGTCCGTTGTACTGCTTCTAAGTAGCTGGAGAGATCAACTAGCTGTTCAACCCTGCGTTCTGTGAATTGGTTTGCCATGTTCATAAATTTTCTCCAGCTCGATGAAGACATCATAGGAAATTTCAATACTGCAAACCTTGAAAATTTTGTCAATGGACAATGTAAGCTAGTGGCAAACGATCACGAAAAATTTGCTCTTTACGAGCAAATAGACGAACGAAACATCCGCACCGAGATATCTTGTAGCTCGGCATCACGACTGCAAGGAGGTCCATGGAACTAACCACCTTCAACATGGCCTCATTCATAAGTCTCGTCATCGTTGAAGACGAATATGTCGCATACAGGCCGGGTGCGTCGGCACTAAACTGGAAAGTTCCTCCAATGCCACAGTGAAGTGGAGGGCCTCCGGCCTTCACAGCGACCTATTGCAATATTACGTCAAGTACTATCGCACGAAATCACAGAAGACAAAACGTCACAAGCGCCGGTATTTGTGAGCTCTGTAGTGCTCTTGATAGTGGTGTTAGAATAAGATAAGGTTCAGACATCTTGCTAACTTAATCCTGTAAATATTGTCAACTTTAATCCCTTAAATGTCAGTGACAGGCTGTGTATTATAGAAACAATAGTCAATATCAGCCAAAAATCATAGTCAACTATAACAAACATAATTTGCGAGTGTTTTTTATAATACCTTTAAGCTCCGATAAGAACAATTATAAAATAGAACGCTAGAACAGCAACCATAGCACAATTTTGTATTAAACGAGGGCAACATCTCTATTTTCCGGAAGGCCTATATTGAGCTCCATTCATTCTAGCCCAGACACGTCCTAGTGAAGGCCGCCGCCGTGCCCTGCATAGCAGTACTCTATGTTGTGATCTTATAAGAACTGGGTCTCGCTCCTATATCTTACATGAAAACTATATTCCCTCGTCTTTTTAACTCCGTATTACATTGACCGAGTCTGACTCCAATAAATAAGATAATTGTGGCCTCTTCTTTATATCAACCATACCACCTAAAATTCTCCGGATAAACCAAACCCAACCACCTCATAGGCTCCTTGGTTTCACGCAACTACCTCAGCTCCAACTCCAGTATGGCCACAGCGAGAAAGCTTGTGAGTGCGATCGGCGATATCACAGACGCTGTATTTCGGCATATGGCATTTATCAAGGGGCAGCCGCGTTTCACCTTCAGGAAATTCTACTTAACCCTTAACAAAAAGATTCTTCAATAACCCTTGACAAGGATTCTTCAACGATTCTTCAGAGACTTCTTCAGTCGATGTATCGTTCGCCACTTCGAATGACGATGACACATCGGCACCTGCCGATGAGTCATCAGGGTATACTTCAGAAGACACCTCGTCGGTTCGAATTTCCTTCGCCACTGAAACTGACAACTGAGTTAGGCAACATTCTTCATTCACGGAGGTACTCTTTACGAAAAGTAAGTTTATGCTACTAGTGCAAGCCTCCTCGTACATAGTAATGCAATTTGAATGAATAAACATCAACTATACATCAACTTTACTATACCGCAATTTCGACACTCCAGATGCAAATGCGAAAAAATTCCTATTAACTACTTCGCCATCCCGGGTATTTCCATAAATGCGACTTTTCCCTTGGAGCTTGGACCTTCAGCACGAGACAAATTAGGCTACCTGCTGACGCCTAATTCTTTATGGATGACAAACATTTGTAATGCTACGCTGTGAATGTCGGCTATTCTTGATCCTTTGCTTCAGTCGTTATCAAATTTTAGATTAAAACGTCATGGTACACTAAGTACAGCTTTAGGAAGTAGCCACTAGCCACCATGATGTATGACGTACGCTTCAAATAAATTTGCTCGCGAGAAAACATCAACATTAGAAAATGCAAATTCATGGCAAGATGGAGAAGAGAGTTGCCAACGGATTTACATCGACGCGACGAGCAATATCTCCAGAAATGAATGGCGCTAACTTAATGCCTTACGTATGATAAAACTCAATTTACCAGTAAACTAACATCGGACACCTCTCAGCTACCTCATAGCATGCTGTACCTCTCCTCACCAACTCAAGCGTCACACTGAACGTAAATGACTAAACTAAATCGGGTAAATCCAACCACGAATCCACGATCCGTCTACGCCTCTACGGTTTCTGGCTACTGCAAGAAGCCCCAGTTGTACAGTTGAAGGCAGCAGTGACAAACTATAATGGAGATCATACCAACACTTTCACAAGATACGAGTATATTTGATAAAATAGAATATACATTAGTAAGTATATTCTCTAATATACTCTAGATGTATATTCTCCACCGCGCGTCTCCAATTTCAATAGTCGATATCAGCAGACAGAGTACCAGCAGAGGATTGGAGCAGAGAAGCGCGGGTCCGATCCCAGCTCTGCACGCGTTTCTGGTCAGAATTGGCAAAGAGGCCGGGCGGTTAAGCACAGAAGAACTGTAGCAGCGAGTTGCGAGTTCGAGACCGCAAAATACTGTGAATGTTCTGCGATGCTAAGAATCGGCGACAGGTCTACGGCCTAATAAACGCTAAAACCGCTATTATTATTATTATACTATTCATTCACGACTTTTGATCCCAGTGACGTGAAGAGGAATTCTTCGTTGAATAACATACACGTTAATGTGGTAATAAAGGCCTCATTTCTGTATGGTCGAATGTTCAGATAAAGATGTAGATCGTACGTTATATGGTCTGGCTTAACACGTCCTATCAGTATCAATGCTTCTATCGAGCTCTAAGATCACCACCACTGCTGTAATCATGTACATTACTGACGTTACCTAATCGTGGTCGGGCACGTGGACGAGGCCAGACTCCTTAAGGAGTAGTCTGTACCCGTTGACACAGACTCCTTACGGAGGGGTCTGTCAAGGAGGCGCCTGTCATGGAGGTGCAAGTCATGAAGGCGCAGCTAATGGAGCTGCGGGAACGTAATTCGCAACTTCAAGAAAGAGTTGTTGGTAATGTTTTTTTTTTTGTAAAAAAACGGGAGTTTTTAATTCACCATTTTATTCGTAATTTTTATTATTAAAGAAAAATTAATGAAAAATACCAATTGAAATTTTTTAACATTCGTGTACATTTAATTGTCAATAAATTTATGGCGTTTCGATTGACAGAATAAAGATGCTGAGATCCAAAACCTCCTACTTCAGTTGGAAAGTAGTCTGGAGACAACAGCCGAACTAGAGCGTAGAGTGCAGGAGCAAGAAGAGGAAATTGAAGAGCTACAGCATCAACTTAGAAGTGGTTACAACATTGACGCCCCAGTAATAAACATCGCCATCGACTCAGATGATGAAGACTCCAACGATGAAAGCGCCCCAGAAATTGCCATAGACCCAGAAGATGACGACGATGAAAGCACCAAGATGAGGTGGCGCAGCTCTCGGAAGGCCCTCGAGATGTACCCCCAAGCCAGCCTGATTTACAGGTCCCGGGATGCTCACGATCCCCAGGCCGGCTGGCCTTGCACCTCCCGGGATGGCCTCGCGATATACCCCCAGGCCAGCTGGCGTTGCAGCAGCCACGATGTTCTAGAGAAGGAGCTCACTGATATTTTCAGGGAGTTTTCGTCTGGTGAAGGTATTGTCTCACAATTGTACTCATCTTATGAAACGTCCGTCTCTTCAAGTGATTCTGCAACAGCAACAACTGCTGATTTTGATGCCAGGTTCAGAGATATATACCAATGTCTTGGCCAGCATGCACGGTTGCAGCTACCGAGACGATCCCGTACTTCCCGTGATCGCTCCAGAAGTCCGCGCAACTTCCCGTGCCCCTACCCCGACTGCGCATTCGAGGCCCAAAACCTGGGCCTCCTTGACATACACATAACAGGAGTACATGAAGGCCTATATCAATACAGGGGCACAGAATATGTTTGCTATTGAAGTCCAATATTCTTGGCAGGAAATTTAGTTTCGTTCACCTCTATGCCGAGGACAGCACAAGGTCTCGTGTAGAATCTCCACTGGTTAAGAGAGTAAGATTACGTCAAAAGTAATTTGAAGACGCTAATAAGTGGAAACAAACTGAATCAACATTAGGAAATCTTGTTAAGCTTTATTAGGAGTTTGGGGCTTGTCAAATTGTAAACTTAGCTGTAATGTTCATCTCTCATACAGGGAGACCTTATAAGCCTAGACTCGACTTCCCGATTCTTACACACTTCTAATCTTCCGAGTTGAGTAAAATCCTAATATTTGGTCGCCTTCGTTTCCTTCGTGTGATGAACTGCGAGAAGCGTGTCTATTCTGAAGGGTTACTGCGGAATAGGATATAGTTTCGAATTACGCCCAGTCATTAAGAGCCCCGTAACAGTATCAACCATAATAATTTGATTACTAATGTAAAGCGCTTTCTGCCATTTTCTCTTCAAGTCCGCGGTCGGAGAAATTACCCTCGGAAACTATTCGCTCGTCCGATCATACCAATCTAGGCTATTCGCACCTGGGTTTCGTGGTGTAAAGCTCTTAAGATCAGCGGCTGATTGGTGGTCTTACGGAAACTAGCTAGGCATTCAAGGTCGATTGGTGCACCAAAATTGGGGTGCACGGCTACGCTCCCAAAGCAGTTGTCTAGTCAACGCAATGGAGAACGAGACTAACTGTGCAACACAGGATGGCCGTTACAGCACAAGGTCGCCTGAACTAGAGGTTACCAGTTTGACGAAAAACTATGTAACAGGTTCAAGCGCTATATCTTATACTTTTAGAAGTTTTCGAAACCACGTCATCCCATGACATTATGAATACAAAATAAATTTCGAGACTATTGTCTATATTTTACCTATATATATTATATACGCCTAGGGCTAAAGATTCGAAATATTGGCACGAAACTTGTCCCATTTTGAGGCATTTCAACAGTTTATTCGAAGTTGGTTCCAATCACTGAAGAGCATTTCCCTACTGGTTAACTTTGGTCGGTGCCTAGGAAACGCTGTGAGCTAGACGCAATCGCCAAGAATTTTCCTGATGATCAAGATATTGTACTACAAAATTATTATAACTACAGAGAGGGGAAAGTCTGCTTGAAGCCTACAACAAATTTCGAATAACTAGAGACGCGAGTGACTCCATGAAGCTGGTTAATCAAATTGATGCCCAGCGTACCCAAAACATTTTTACATTCACCAGACCTTGTAAGCAAAATTGAACGCGACGTTGCGCCAGAATCCATCTATAATGTAAAGCAGCCCGTCGTACGCTGCACTATCTTTAGTAACGGCGATACTTCTGGGAGGATTGAACTAGCTTTGACTAAATCGATGAAAGCGGCATAATGTGACTCCGGTGTTGGCGAAACGGCAACTATCGGGCGTTCTGTCTTGGGACTGAGTTTCAATCTGAGTTGGCCTTAATCTCCAAAGTCTGAATTGAAGAAAAAAGAAGGTTGCCCACATCGAATTACAGGAAATATTGCGGATTGTAACTGGCCAAATTCGCAACCAAATAACTTCAATAATAACTCGACTTCAGACCGAGATCACTTATCCATGGAAGTTGGATATTTTTCTACATTTCAAACGAGGGATTTCAATTATTCACAATAATCATAAAAAATGGAAAGGACAGTCCTAAGAAATACCGAACAATGAACACTTTGTCTAGGTCTTAAATTTAGAATACATAGCAATACAACATTTGAGATAAGTCTATTAATATCCCTACCTAACATAACGCGAGTTTTTGACTCACTATTGACGGCATGCTTTCTATGTGCGCAAAATGCTGTGAATGTTCTGTGATGTTAAGAATCGGCGACAGGCCTACGGCATAATAAACGCTGAACCGCTATTATATCATTATTATTATGTCTCGTAAGAACCTCCGCGGCGTACGCACTTGCGATGAGGAACCCTTGTAACCATCAAAGGTGTCAACGCTTCCAAGTGTAGCTTTAGTAATTCTCCCGTTTTACCTTTACTTACTACCGCTCCAGTTGCTTGCTCTAAGGAGTTGAGTTAAACGCTTTGAACCCGGGCTAAAGGGTAACAGAGGGGTTTTGTGAACGGATCTTTGATAATCTCTATAACGCCTACGGCAATTGGGCGGTGAGTCCCTGGCTCGTATCAATTACTTGCTTGAGTAATAAAGTTTAAAATAAATTCTGAATAATACAGATCTATGGGAGAGTTTTGTGCCTGCTTTAGTCTATTGGCATCTATCTTGAGAGAATTAGGAATTTCAGGTTACTCATCGCATGTCCGAATGCTAGTCTCGCTGAAGGCGAGGCACTAGGTTCACCGACACCAGACCATAGCCACGCCACAGCTGCCCAGGAGTTGTGGGTTCCAGCGTATCAGGCGAGTCAACTCGCGTATATAACGTGCAGCACCATACACCACGTACACTCACCATACTCACGTATTTAATGTGCAGCACCATACATCACGTACACTCACCATACTCACGTATATAACGTGCAGCACCATACATCACGTACACTCACCATACTCACGTATATAACGTGCAGCACCATACATCACGTNCTAGATGTGTATAAGAGACAGCGTATATAACGTGCAGCACCATACATCACGTTCACTCACCATACTCGCGTATATAACGTGCTGCACCATACATCACGTACACTCACCATACTCGCGTATATAACGTGCAGTACCATACATCCAAAATATTTTATAGTTTGAAAGTTCAGAAATTGTAGTTATCGGTGCTTAACTACAGGCTTTCAAAGCAAATAAACTGTATTCTTCACTCTAAAAATTAATGTCAAGAAGCTGCATCGGAATAATATGGGGATTTTCCCTGAAAATGCAAATATGTTAAGTACAGACAATGTATTTAATCCAAATGAACAGGCATCCAACAAAGCAAGAGAAAAAAGTCAAGCTAAAACATTCTGCTCCATAAAAATAAATCAGCTAATGATGAATTACCATTAAACAATGGTGAATTAATTATCAGCGATTACATTTGAAACATTTTAAGGTCGCCTCGCGGCAATAATATTAATAATAATATTAACAAAAGCAGATTCGGCGTTTATTAGGCCGTAGGCTAGTCGCCGATTCTTAACAACGCAACAGCGCAGAACTTTCACAGCTTGTTGCGGGTCTCGAACACGCAACACACTGTTCCAATTTTGCTGCTGTGCTTAACTCCCGGCCTTCTCGCCGATTTGACCTGAAACTCTCAAGTAGCAGGGATGGAACCCGCGCCTCTCTGCTTCAGTCCTGGTACTCTGAACTGTTACCACTGTGCCACCCTGCCCCAAGGTAAAGGTTAGACAGTAACCTGCCAGCTCACGCACTTCCTTTAGTTATCCAAAAAATGAATAGAAAGAAACAAAACCAGGGTGCATACCGATCATGGAAATCTGGAATGTCCTGGAATTTAATTTTTCATTTTCCAGGCCTAAAAAGTACTGGAATTTCATTTCAGATTATGGAAAATACTGGAATTTTCAAATAAATAAAAATATGAAGTATTTTTCTGTTCTGCGTGTGTTAACCCTAATCGCCACGGGTTGTCGTGTCACGCTACAACCTCGGGTGCAAATGATATCTGCCCTTAATTTCGTTACGTATTTTTTAGGTGTCTTCTATTTTACATACGCTGCGATTATTTTACCAGGAATTAATATAGATTGTTTCCTATCAAATGCAGTCTTCAAACGCACAATTGTGAACTCGAATCCATTTTTGAAAATTATGAGAATGAAAGGACCGAATTTCTGGCCTCAAGCAGAGCCATCTCCGTGTACGACAACTCCGACCGCTCGAACTTGTGTCTATGTTACCCATGGGGAGTAGACTGTAAGTCATTCACGTGTGCGTGTGCCTGCATGAGAACATGTGCATATTTATCGCTGGTGCATGTGCAGCTTCAGCACTGGTAAACCTCCTGCATCCTCATCGTTAGTTTCTCTCAGTTTCTTTGTTCCTGTAGTTTTTTATCTCATGGTCTGTGACTTCGTTGCCCGCCATTGAAAGAACTGCATGAAATGAAACGCATTAGCGGAGCGCGAAGCTCGAGTAGCGGAGCGGGAAGGACTGTAAGGCAGCCAACAAGACACAGTTGAAGAACTGTTTCAATTTGCTTTTTGATGCCAAGAGATTCCCTAACACAGATGTGGATGGTGTTGTGGATGAGATGTGCAACTTTAGAGATGAATCACAACATTGCAGTGAATTGAACGCACAGCTTCAAGCATTTTCAACTTCTGATTGACTGGACACTTTTTGGCATGCCATCCTGTCAAAGAGTACCTACAAGAAGCTCTGGAATGTAGTGCAGATGCTCATGCTCCTGTCTCATGGCCAAGCCACGGTTGAAAGAGGGTTTTCGTTCAACAAGGAAATCATGACGCACACCATGAAAGAACAAATATTGGTTGCCGTGCGTGCTGTGGTTGATCATGTTGCACATGTTGGTGGCCTGGACAAGATGACCATCACCAAGAAGATGCGGCTTGCAGCTGGTAGTGCCAAAACAGCCTACAACAATTATGTGGCAGGAGAGAAAGGGCAGAATGCTAAGGCCCAGAAAACCCAGAAGAGGAAGGCTCTGTCGGATGAGCGAGATAAACTGAAGAAGAAACGGTGAACGGAAGAGGGCATCAAGGCGCTTGAGCAAGCAGCAGATGAATATGCAGAAGCAATGGAGAGAAAGGGGGATTTTAAAATCATCGTAAAGTTCAATGCCATGAGGGGCGATCTTTGAAAACCAAGCAACAGGAGCTAGACACTCTTGAACTGAACATTAAAGAAAAAGTTGATGAAATTTCTGCCAGTTGAATGTTAGGGTAGTGGGGTTGAATTGTGTTCTGAACTGTATTGACATTATCATGTGCAGTATTGTGTGAATTACTCAATATTTGTTGTGATTTGACACTATTGAATTCATAATAATAAAAGTAAGGGCTTGATTTCCAGATTTGTGTCATTTTTGATCCTCTGTGTCTTCCCGCTCTACGCATTTACACGTTTGGTAGTTATCAACTTTAGGAGATGATAGAATATGCACGGTTACTCTTTCAGTCATGCTAAACCTGTCGTATGTGAGTTTTGGAAAATTATATTGATGGTCATGGAGAATCCTGGAAAAGTCCTGAAATTTTTTTTCTCAATATCGGTACGCACCCTAAAAACTACGGCCAGATAAATTGGCTAAGCTTCAATAAAACTAAGTGCAACAATTATAAAATCTATATATAAAAAGCAATCATCCCAAGCAAAAGAGTTAAACAGTCAATGATGAGGCTAAAGGGGTTTACGAGTGTATTAATTCATACAATATGTAAATTCGGCATAGCAATATATAAATTCAGCAATGATTACATAAAAAGTTATAATATACGAGGTTATATTTTCATCTATGACATCAAATATTGTGCAACCATAGCTTGGAATTAACATCATACCAATGTGATTCTGAATATTCCGGTAATTTCTTAAGTTTTGAATTCATCGAATCAGTAAGCCTGAAAAAAAAATATTTCCACACGAGTGCTTAGTCTCCCTAGATTTATTGTTCTTTAAATACTGATATGAATACGCTGATACTAATTCATTGCTGAATGATAGCTTTTCAATACACCAACTCAAAGACGTTTCGAGATTTTTCGAAAGGACGTGAAAAATGTGGGAAAAAATTAGCTACGGATAATAAACAGATAAACTTTATTAGAATATTCGAAAACCTTCAAACAGTTTCAAAAATAATAAGACAAGAGGCGTAGACGTTCGCTAAGTCGGTGAGATTAGCATCGTTTCAGCAATAGCTAACTTTGCCCAAACCTCGCAGGCAAATAACAAGTGAAGGAATTCCAGGGAAAAGCTTTTTGACAAATGACAATGAAAAAAACTAACGATCTAACCGGGTAACACTGAAAAATGATTTATAAAACAGCAAAAATGTCAATAAATATTTAAGCAATGCGGTGAATGGCGTTTCTACATACGCACGAAACGTCCTTGGCTTATAGGCACACTGAATAGGTAAAACTAATCTACTAATCTAAATTTCGCTAAAGCAATATGTGCTAAGTACATTTCGCGGAAGCAATATAAGGGATGAAAACAATCATAGTGCAAAGAACGGATGCAGGTTATTTTAAGTGCAAAACACTATAACAGGAATACTCAAGCCGGGTCCTCCTCACCGTCCAGTCTAACATTCTTTAATCCAGTTCTATTAAAGCTGTTCTATTATTTCTTGTTACATTTCTAAGCCATGCAACGCAAATGCCATGCTCTAGGTGTGATTGCTTGCATGGAAATGTACATATTAAAGAATATTGGACTGGACCGTGACCGGCATATGCCTGGCACGTGCCCGGCAGTATGTAGTGGACCGGGCCTTAAGGCTGGCACGTGCCCGGCAGTATGCAGTGGACCGGGCCTCAAGACTGGCACGTGCCCAGCAGTATGCAGTGGACCGGGCCTTAAAACTGGCATGTGCCCGGCAGTATGCAGTGGACCGGGCCTTAAGACTGGCACGTGCCCGGTAGTATGCAGTGGACCGGGCCTTAAGGCTGGCATGTGCCCGGCAGTATGCAGTGGACCGGGCCTCAAGACTGGCACGTGCCCAGCAGTATGGAGTGGACCGGGCCTTATGCAACGGTCAACAACGAACAGTTAAGCAGACTTGCATCACCCCCGCACATGTAGAAAAACGAAAGGGTCAAATTGCCCAAAAAGGGACACACTTTATGCACGTAGCACTGATACGCTCTTTTGTCGGGCCAAATCCATGATGCCATTCACGTTTTAAAAATGGTAAACTGTTACCCAAGTACGATACCTACACGTTTGCTTCGTGGACTTCGTGGAGGACGGCAATGCGCGAGTCGCTCTATTGAACTGGTCTATTTGCTATCAGATCTCATAGTTTGTAGATTCCTTTCACTTAGCTT
Source organism: Hyalella azteca (assembly GCF_000764305.2). Taxonomy (NCBI): domain Eukaryota; kingdom Metazoa; phylum Arthropoda; class Malacostraca; order Amphipoda; family Hyalellidae; genus Hyalella; species Hyalella azteca. The sequence continues at coordinate 139,281 of NW_025944967.1, read as the reverse complement.
AGAAAGATGGGAAAGTGGAAACGTAGAAAAAAATGCAATAGCCATTCATCTAGGTCGACTGATGACGAGGCAGATTTAGACATGTCTCAGTCAATATATGTACCTATCTCTGGCCCGTCAGGTTACCGGAAGAATAGACGACACAATACCAGAACATCCATTCTGGCTCACGGATCCAGTTCTCAAGTTGGAGATAGGACATGCAACCACCCTAGCTCTTTGGAATATAGAGACTCTGATATGAGGCTAGTATCTGAGATCACAGTGAGAACAACTGTTGAAGAGGTGCAGTTGAATATATGCATCATGATACAAATTTTAAAGGGTTCCTGCCCCTATCAGGTCCATTAGGCCACAGACTTATCTGAGCCTGAGGGCTCTCATGTGCCAATGCAAATGATCTGATGATTGTAGTAGAGCCATTTCATGTAGTAGAGCAATGAAATTATTCAACTCACCCTGTATCTTCTTAGATATTTGAGGTGGTATCACTCCTGATGACGATGCGCCTTCATTGATCGAGCTCGATGAGATTTTGCAGACAATTTTCTCAGTCAAAGTTTGGATTGGGCACACAGCCTATCATTCAGTATTACTATTATTATTATTTAGTGAAAGAAATGTTTTGCTTACAATATTATACTAGTACACTGTCTGAATGTTTTGAATATCCTAAAATTTTCCTGAGCTTTGAAAATTTTTCAATTAATTTTGATCATTTGTACATCGCTCAAAGAAATTGAGTGATTCAATTGAAAATGATTCAATTAGTTGTAACTTATTGTGACGTTGCAATGCTAATTAATCCGATCGTTGTCTGAAACACGGTCTGAATCTGACACTGGCGAGTCTCTCTCTATCGAACCTCCATCAAATATCTATATTAAATTTTAGTTTTGAACCAAATATAGGGTTTGGGAAGTTCACGCTCGCACTTCGCCCAATGCTGCAGTGGATTGTTCCATCCTAATTTAAGTCTTTACACTTCTTTCACGCGCGGATAAAAATCCAGCTATTCCTACTGTATTCTTCCGTCCAACTTCCTACTCCTTCTTACTGATTTCCACTACATTTCTAAATTTATCACGTTGACTAAGATTGCTTCATCTTGTGCTATTATTTCATTTTTGTACTTTTTTTAAGCAGGGTTGCCAGACGGTCATTTTTTCCGGACGAATTCCGTGATTTAGTTTTTCTCAATTGCGTTGGCCGGCTAAAATTTATGATAGAGGTACTTCCTAATTAAATTTTAAATATTGCATAGAGAAAATAAATGGAATTTTTATAGCGGAACCTACAAATAAACTAGTATACATTGAATTATCGGCCTCTTTTGTCCTCGGATTTGGCCGATTTTAGGCAACCTGAATTATGTACCACTACCTCCTGGAGAAATACATTTCGTGCTACGCATATGTACCAATACGTAGTCAACGTGTTAAACCTTCATTCATTGCAACCAGGAAGTTTTCACACTGGGCATTAAAAACCTCAGGTTGGTTGTTTAGTCTAACCTCAATACAAATGTCAGTGTAATAGCAGCAGATACATTGCCAGTTCGACGTGTGGTTGGAGCCTAATTAAATTTACATTTCCTTTTCATTAGCATCTTCATTTTGCGCCGGGACAGCTGCAGTCGACGCTCTGTACTCTATTAATTGCCGATTCATTGTGTCACAATCACGTCACCTGAACGCCGACCAGGAGCCATTAAATTAACCATGCTCGCAACAGATCTACATTATACTAACAATTAAACTGCTGTGCTGCAACATGAGTGGCAGTCGGCATTTTTTTAAAGAAACTATTAAACTTACCCTTTTCTTTCATACTAACCTTTCCTAACCTTACTGTTCGTTCGTACGTTAAACAAAGGCTTGCTTAAATGCTTCGATTGTGTAAATTCCTTACAGATTCACAAGGGTTCCAGACTTATGAACCAGATCTTACCATAACTAACTTCATTGTTCTCTATTTATCCTGTCAAACGCATACAAATTCTGCATGAATGCTGATGTGGCTGTAATTTTCAGGGGCTGTGTGTCAAGTTCCAGTTGGTCGACCTCGCAGCCAGCGAGTCTGTAAAAGAAACGGGCGTGGAGGGGAATCAGCTAAAGGAAACCATCGGTATTAACAAGGGTCTTCTAGCTCTTGGACAAGTAGTCAGGGCCCACGCAGTGAAACTCAAGAGTATCCCATACAGAGAATCTAAGCTAATTGTACTACAAAAAGGTCAGACTTCATTAAGAATAGCCTTCTTAGGTCAAGGTCGGAATTGTCTTTATTTAGGAATGAAATTGATGCTATGTTTCAGCTAATTCTTACATGTAACATAGTACATTAGAGACATAGTAATTAAATGTCTTGAATGGTCCAATTAATTGTATAAGTTTCCAATTTATATTTTTGTATATTCTTGTTACTGTTCTTCACAACATATTTCATTTCTGCTCGAATGGCAGCCATTCCCCCTGTCTGATGGTGGCCTGCGTGTCGCCTGCCGACAATTGCCTGCCCGAGACCGCATGAACGATCGATTTTGTGAACCGAGCTCGGCAAATCAATTACAGCCTGAAGGATTTCTTGATAGATCGTCTCGGACAAGAGGTGCATTCTTTATGGGTTCTTGTACAGAATACTTTGACGTTTGAAAAGTGCATAATTTTGATTTTTTTTCGTAAACTTTCTAACACCAAAGTTGTCGGAAAATTAGTTTTTTTAAATAAGTGAAATATAAAGTAATAAGCGCAATTTTTTCCCTTGTCGATAGCAAATTTAAGAAAGCTACCTAAAAATACACTTTACACAATAAACTTAGGAGTGATGACGTGCAGTTGTGGGTGCACTTTTGGCGATACATGGGCAAATTCTTTTCAACATTGAAAAAGTTGAAGGTTTGAAGTTTTTTCACAATATACATGTATGTGCCATCTCTGTACCAATAGTATATTTACTCCTTTGTATTTCAGGTGACAGATCTGCAAGAAAGGGCGGTGGAGCTGCAAATTCAAGTGGTGCGGCAGGGTAACGAGATCAGCGGTCTTAGACAAGAGGTACAATCTATGTGGGTTCTTGTATAGAAAATTTGCGACGAAGTTAAGAATTACTTTAACTTAAGAATTAGATTTACGCTGAATAACGTGGAACTGTAATGTTCTTAGAGATTTTTGTTGGATATTCATGTGTTCTCTAATATTTTCATCCATTTTCTCAAGCCCAGCCCAAATACGGTAGCGTAATTAAATGAAACCAATTACTATTCAGTACAATTACTCATATCAATTTCAGATTGCAGATCGGAACGAATCCCACCTGTAACTATCGTCGACAACGAACCGCTGCCAGATGCAGATCTGCAGGAGATCCCATCTGTAATTATCGTCGACTACGAACCACTGCCAGATGAGCAGAGAGTCTAATTTTGCATGACCTTATTACTTTAGCTTCGTAGTCCATGGTCACGCTGGTCCGCCGCCTTTGTCGCCCTCCGTCATTCATTAGGAATGAAATAGATGCTGTGTTTCAGCTAATTTTCATTTATAACATAGACCATTCAGGTCATTCATGTATATAGTAATCAAGCGTCTTGAATATTATAATAGATTCAAATGGTCCCTAGACCTATTTTGGGCATATTCTTTTAATTGTTCTTCAAAACACATTTCATTTCTGCAGACTATTGGCAGCCATGCCCACTGCCTCATGGTGGCCTGCGTGTCACAGACAGATTGCTCCCTGCCCGAGACGTCATGAACGATTGAATTCGCCAATCAAGCACGGCGAATTAAATATAACCAGAAGAAGGCCTTCGATAGATCGACTCGGACAAATGTACAGTTTTTGTGGGTTATTGTACAGAATACTTTGACGTTAGCTTGAAAAGTGTACAAATTTGTATTATTTTTTCGAAATCTTGTGAACACCAAGGTTGTTGAATAAATTCTGCAAGTGAAATATACAGTAGTAATAAACACAATTTGTCCCTTGTTCATAAGCAAATTTAAGACGTTCACCAATGATTCCACTTGCTCTCCATCTTAAACGTACATAGCCCCTATATTACCCTATATTATCATCCCCAACCGTGCTGGCAGAATTAGCCTCAATAACGCGGTAGTAAGGTTAAGCGGCGACAACAGGTCGCTTGACAACGAGAGAAGGGGGAGACTGTGCAAAATCCCTCCCCTGCGTAACAGATCCGCAGTCAGATTTCAATCCCTGCGAGAAGGATCACTCTCCGTGGCAGGACCAAGGCTGTTCAACGCCCTACCAAGGGATCTAAGAGAGGGGGAGTTCACCCTGGAGACCTTCAAGAGACAGCTAGACGTGTTCCTGAGCACAATTCCAGATCGACCTCCCCTGTAACGCTACCAGCGGCGAGAAGCAAGCAACAGCATCGTGCATCAGGTGGCCCAAATGTGGGCGGATGAACGATAATCAGAGGCGGCGATCCATCGTGGCCTGGGACTGCTATGTCCCAAACAAATACTAAGGATAGTCTAGCAAGGTAACGTTTACTAATAATGCATGCTCTGAGGACGTGCTTTACACGCTGTCTACCACTCCGTATCCAAAACTTATCTCTAATAGAGATCAAAACGTGGTTTACTTCTGCATGAAGACTTTGGAAATTATACAAAGAATTTGACAAAACCGTAAAATGACATTTGCGGAGTAGGAGCAATGGAAATGGACATCTGTTGCAAAGAAGCATGACGTTATCTCCCACGTAAAATCAGCCTGCCCTCTTCTATCTCAAGATTCAGCTGTCTGACAGTGGAAGGTTTTACAGTAACTTTCCCCTCTAAGAACTCGAAGCAATCCCTATAGTGATGGCGTTGCGACAGTTCACAATTGCGAAACATTTTGATCCGCGATTGCAGCAATGGAAACCCGAACGGCGTCTTCGTTTGTAATTGGAATAGGGATCATTCGTCCTAAATCGTCCATGATCGGCTCTATCACGGGACAAATGAAAGCCGGGACACGGCTACTTCACGGGATAAAGCTGCTGCAATTTATCACTGCTTTATCTAGCAGCTTTACCACCGGACGCCTGTCTGAGACCTCCACTGCCATGCTTTGAATGGACTATCATGATCCCTTTTCTCAAGAACGTAGGCTATAACACTTCTTGACTAACTTCATCAGCCGCAAGACACCAGACATAACTTCCATTGAATTAGATCAATCAGCCCAAAGGAAAGTAGTCTGACTCAGTGTGGCCCAGCATCGTCTGCCAATCAATACACGAAAAAATTCAAACCACCCGGACATTGCGCGTCGGAACCTTGCAGTGATTATGATGCCCCCTACCCACCCGTCTTTATCTGTCCCGTGTGCAGGGTTGCCAGATGGAGCCAAGAGAAAAAGAACAATTTGGCTCACAAAAAGGACGAAAATGGACCCGTCCAACATTAATGAGAAATTTCTATATTAAATGTAGTTATAACAGTTTACTGTGCGCACATTTACTCTGCTGACTTTCTTTCAAAAATCAATTAGGTATTTTGCCAATTTCACTACGATCTAAATTCTGAATTACGGTCAATGCCTCATTAGTCGCCAGCCTACAGCGAATTATACTTAACTTGCCGGTCGTAAAAAAAACGTATAATGCTAGTTAGTGGTCAGAATTACTTTTATTCGGATTCGAGTGCCACTTAACAGCTATGAAGCTTTTCGACCGCGCTAGAAAGTGGTTGCATTGTCGGAAGAATATGTCCAGATCAGCAGGTAGCTAATGCGGGATCAGAAGCTGACGAGATGCTCAAAGGTGAGGCAGATGCTTAGTTGAAAGACGATGAGCTAGTTATGCTGTTTTCGGTTACAGAGCTGGTGATGGACTGATCAGAAGAAAATTTAACTAAACATGTTGACAAAAAGTGATCTATTTCTTGAGTGGACCAAATCAAGAAGTAAGGGTGGCTGCTACAAATATTTATAAATAGCACATGGAAATGAGTTCTTTGCAAACCCATTTCTGCGGTAGACAGATTACGTAGTCACTACGGGGCTAAAGTGAACATTGAAAATCACTCCTATAAATTTATCAAAACTTTTAAATGCTCAGAAAATATTTATTACCTAACATACCGAGCTAAATACCTTATAGAAATAGAACCAAGTAATACATTCCTTGTCTAAAGCAATTTTCTAAAAAAAATCATTTGTCAAAATTACCTAAGAACAGAACGGGCGCCTGTCGGAGACCACCACTGCCGTGCGTCGAATGGACTATCATGATCCCTTCCCTAAAGAACGTAACCTACAACACTTCTTGACTGTAACATTATCAGCCGCACGCCACCAGACTGATCACATTCATTGAATCCCACATTGAATCACATTCATTGAATGAATGATCACATTCATTATTAGACCAATCAGCCCACAGGAAAATAGCCTGACGTCGTATGGCCCAGCGTCGTCTGCCAATACGCGAAAAAATTTTACACCACCCTGATGGAGCGCGCCGGAGCCGTCCAAATCTGTCCCGTGTGTCGAATCAGCCCACGGTCGAACGGCCACGCGTCGTAGGACGATAAATTTTGGAACAGAACTTTGCTATCTGAAACCTAACCTCAGATGCTGTGAGCTAAAAGTTACGTAATTTAGCGAAGCTTCGGAAGTCACTCGTCGGCAGACGATAGATTTTGGAACAGAACTATGCTTTCTGAAACCTAACCCTGGATGTTGTGAGCTAAAAGTGACTGTCTGGTGGTGCACAACAGGATGCATGCAGTTCCACAGGCAAGCTGGGGCTGGTTGGTCGAAGTACGTTGTCCGCAAGTTACAGTTTGAGCTAAAGTCAGGGTATGAAGTGATGGTTCGATGCAACGTTCAGCGGTAGACAACCATTGCTCTCTCGGCTATTCGCTTCAGAATATGGCGGCGTGAAGCTACTAAAATTGAAAGAAAGATTAAGTCATGCGCTGGTTACTGACGGCAGAGTCAATACGTGGCTGATTGGTGGTCATCCGGAAATATGTTAGGCGTTCCTTTCAAGGCTGATTGGTGCACAAATTTGGGTCGCCTGCCGAAGACCACCACTGCCCTGGGTGAAATGGACCATCATGATTCCTGCCTTCCGGAACGTAGCCTTCAACACTTCAAGCCGTCCGTATCCAGGCCGTGGGTCGAACCAGCCCTCGGTCGAACGGCCACTTGTCGAAGGACGATAAATTTTGTAACAGAACTATGCTATCTGAAACCTAACCTCATGTGTGTTGAACGTAAAATTACGTAATTTAACGATGCCCGGAAGTCAGATTCGATCCGTGGCCTGGTGGTGCACGGCAGGTGGTGGTCAAGGCCGGAGGAGGACAAGGCCGAGTGATGCACGGCTGATTGGTGTAGGTCCGGAGAGATCTAAGGCGTTCGATTCAGGGCTTATTGGTGCACAAAATTGGTGGTGCACGGCTGCGCTCCCCACAAATTTGGTGGTGCGCGGCTACGTATCCAACAGTACTACCAAGGTACTAAGGCTACCCTGTTACAGTCAAATTATCCACAAAACAAATTTTAGGGAGCGCAGGAAGGATTAATCTAATTCAAAGTGAAATTTTGGGGTGTCTCGCACTAAAATGGCTGACTGTATTGCGAAACAGCGCTGTAAGCACAGAAATTACCAATGAATTTACTAATCTTTAGAAGAAAAGTGATAACTATATGCACTCCCAGCTCTGCCATCAAGGTTATTATATCAGTGGGAATTTGGGAAACTAGATATAACCCCATGGTTCACCCATGGTTTAATCCAAATTTGGCGGCAGTCGACCTGTGTTGCGCTGTTGCCACCTCAACGGAAGTTTAGACACTGTTATGTGTCGAAATATACAAATGTGCGCATTTTGAGCAAAACAAAGTTTTGAGAGCACTGCCCGTGTTAAGAGTGAATGGCAGCGTTGCTAGATGATATATTTCTATACCAGATTCCACAAATCTGGTATTTCCAGAAGGTGTCTGGTATGAATATTTCAGATCTGGTATATTTGTCTAAATCTGGTATTTTCTGCCTTACTGCAAATTCACTGCATTAAGTTCCACCTCTGAAGTTTGAACTTACTCCGGCGTATGTGTGGATTATATAGATTACCTAATCAGAGCGACGCGACTAGAGGTTTCCCTCCAGTTTTGGAAGCGCAAGTTTACCGCTTGTTGAAGTAACCCAAATCTAATTGTTAACATATAACCAAAGTGCTTAATGCAATATAAGCACGAGAGTGATGTACCTTGATTTGATTGGATACGCAGCGCTGCACCACCAAATTTGTGCACCAATCAGCTCTGAAAGGAACGCCTAGCATATTTCCGGATGACCACCAATCAGCCGCGTATTAACCCTGCCGTCAGTAACCAGCCCCAGGACATCATCTTGCTTTAGAATTTACATATTATGAGCTTTACGCCACCATATTCTGAAGCGAAAAGCCCAGATAATAATGGTTGTCCACCACTGAACGTTGCATCGAATTATCACTTCATACCCTTACTTTAGCTCAAACTGTAACTTACGGACTGCGACGGTGCGACCAACCAGCCCACAGGTCGCTAATGGAACTACATGCATCCTGCCGTGCCCCACCAGACTGTCAATTTTAGCTCACAGCATCTAATGATAATAATAATAATAGCGGTTTCAGCGTTTATTAGGCCGTAGGCTTGTCGCCGATTCTTAACATCGTACAACATTCACAGCATTTTGCGGTCTCGAACTCGCAACACACTGCTACAATTCTGCTGTGCTTAACCGCTCGGCCTCCTCGCCGGTTCTGACCAGAAACTGTCGCAGGTATAGCTGGGATCGAATCCGCACCTCTCTGCGCCAATCATGGTACTTTGAACTGTAACCACTGGGCCACCCTGCCCAGATAGCATAGTTTTGTTCCAAAATTTATAGTCGTACGACGCGTGGCCGCTCGACCGTATGCTGATTCGACACACGGGACAGATACGGACGGCTCCGGCGCACGTTCCCAGAAGGGAATTTTTCTGAACAACATCATGGAGGAACCTAGACTGCGTCCTTGGCTCTGTTTGAAGTCTCGAAGACTGGAGTGCGCAGCTGCCCGACTAAGAATAGGACATGCTGGTGTCAGAAGCCACCTCCATAGGTTCAACATGAGCGACTCCGATCAATGCATCACCTGCAGCACAACAGATACAATTGAGCACTTCCTATTGCAATGTCAACGTCATGTACAGCCCAGACAAGAACTGGAGACTAATTTAAGATTTTTAAATGTACCATTTACTATACGTGACCTCCTGGGGGGAGGGAATTATAACAGTGATGTACAACGTAAGATCTTTCAGTTTCTGACCACATTTATTCTGAAGTCAGGTAGACTGAGTGAACTTTAACTAGGTTAAATCGTAAAAACTAAACTGAACTGTAAATACAGCTATTTTTAACTAGGTTAAATTGTAAAACTAAACTGAATTGTAAATACAGCTGATATATTTAGATAGCCTATTTTGTCATATTTGTAATTCATTCTTCTAGTTTGATATGAAAAGTAGTTGGATCCTGTCTGAGC
>NW_025944967.1:128681-129432 GCF_000764305.2 Hyalella azteca | reverse complement strand
TGGTGCCCTGGAAGTTCAGGGTTTGAAGGCTGTCTCTTATACACATCTAGATGTGTATAAGAGACAAGTAATCATGTTGGCTAATTTGCTCTGCAGCATGCTTGCGCACGGGGTGAAGTATGAAAATTATGCTGGTATTGGGCAATGCTGGGTTATTTCATTCGTCCCTCCTGGACATTGGACAACAGGTAACAAAGCATTTTGTGCCTAATCATGAAGTCAATGCTAAACCTATATCGTCATACTGGACTAATGGTACCAAAACCATCAAGGGTACCTAATCACCCTGGCATAGTGGCAAACCACTGAAACCAGAGCTTTTTTAGAATCAGTTCATTTTTAATTTCCTCATTTACTCAAGATTTAAAGAAATTTCTTAAGTATTATAATGCTGGTATCCAGGATACTTTACTGGTCTATTTATAGGACTCAAAAATGAACTTGTGGGAGAGTCTAAGAATCTCTCTGCTTTGCCACTATGCTGACCCTGGTTTAGTGGTTTGAGCGAAGAACTCTCTCCCTTGTTCCCTTGCCAACTTCCTCATCGTAGACCCCATAGGGTAAACGCGGTATATTCCGACATCGTAGGTAATTCCGTCACCTCTCCAGCTTTTCCTTTATATTAAGCTTTGTTTTAGTTCCATGCGTTTGTTGCTGTCTCTTATACACATCTAGATGTGTATAAGAGACAGGAGGTAGACGCACTCAAGAATTTTCCTGATGATCAAGATATTGTACTACAAAATTATTA
>NW_025944967.1:65775-128340 GCF_000764305.2 Hyalella azteca | reverse complement strand
CACGTGGATGTCGGCAATACGTATCAGTTAAATTTGAAGCGCTGACGCAATATGACTCGCCACGTGTCGGATGTTGCCACACAAAGTGACGGAATATAGGGATTTGGTAGGTTTCCATTCTAAAGGCTTTTTAATAAATATGGCAACATTTTGTGACGTTTCATCGTTGCTGACGCGTAGTGAAGTGTTTTGAGAGGCATGTGAAGGCAACAGAACTTACGTAACGCATACGTTTTTTTTATAGTTTTTCATTTCTCGATGCGTCCTTAATGTGTCGGAATATACCGCGTTTACCCTAGTCCCTGGTTCAGGTGAGTGCTGACTGCTGACAGTATCATAGTATGGGCCACTGGGCCAGTTTTCAGAAGTACCTCTTCAGAGTTTTTTTAGACTCTCCTTAAATTTCAATAATAACTCCTATAAGTAGGGCTACTTAAGTTAAGTACACCAGCAAAGTATTATGGATTTGGATACCAGCATCATCATACATAAAATATTAGTTTAAATCTTGAGTAAATGAGATAAAATTAACTGATTCTATAGATTCACTAGTTTGTCATAACGAGCTTCAAGCCTTCAGTACTGTCAAAAATGCAAAAAAAAAACAAAGATAAGGGCAAACTGAGGGTTTCCAGTCAGGTGCAGATATGGAACTCCTGGAGTCCTGGTGGTGGTGGATGTGGAAGGGGTTTTAGGCTCAGACACTGCTAATGGTGCAGCTCAGAAGACAAGTGAAATTTCACCATTATTTCAGGAACTGTTAGACTAACTCCACGGGGCACCTACTAGCGCAAGCGCAACCCAGAACTTTGACTCTGCTGGTGCAGCTGAAATGAGCTGATAGACCGCAGGGCTGGAAAAGTCCTATTTTTGTCTGATATATCATGGCTCCAGTATCATATAATTTCAGTAGGTATGAAATCTCGCGGGTCGAATGTAATAAATTTTTGTTTGATTGAAAAATCGTGGTTTGCACTTCGCAAACATGTCACTTCATAAAATTTCTAACTTCCGCAATCCGCATTGCTTTACTGTTCCAACCAAAATATCCTGCAGAAAAAACAAAAACATTGTAATGTAAACAAATCAACTGAACGTTTTGTTGAAGATCGCGCATAGTTGCGGTCATGTCAAAGCAGTCAGACTGCATTAACACCGTCACATGCTCAAATTACAGTAAAGACAAATTTTATTGTTGACATTTGACTGTTTTAGGGTAAAATTAGAGATTTGGCATAATACGCGCATGGACTTTGTAAATAAATTTGCGCCTTGTAAATGGCTTTTCCTGGCCAAGATATGGAATTCACGGCTCTGTGAAATGGAATCACGGCACAAAGAAATGGAATCACGGCACAAAGAAATGGAATCACGGCACAAAGAAATGGAATCACGGCTGGCAAATCCATAAAACCACGGCTCGAAAAATTCAGTCGCGGCTCGCCAAGTAGATATATTCCATCATAGATAGACCGTGTATAGAGTATAGACTATAGTGCTAATTTAACCTACCTATTTCTAATGGACAGCCAATCTCAAAATTCTTTTCTAATGACTTGTTAGTCATTTTCTTTGTTACTAAGTAAAACTCTAGCCTCCTCACCTTTTGGAAAAGCAGGCATACCTATTTTAGATTAGGAAAAACCTAGCTTGTAATCTTCTCATTGTCATACTGGAAAATGGAAAGTGCTGTATCATGTATTCTGAGCTCTCTGTAGATGGGTTCCTCTGTCATCACTTCCTCAGAGATGGGTTCCTTCTCTCTCAGAGATGGGTTCCTGGAATGATAAATGTAGGCTTCCACTCCACATAACCAAACTCACAGTGTGGTAGTGATTGGTCCATTTGGCGAGGATATTTCTGATGCTGGGCTAGCCTTGGAGCTAGTTTCTGCTGGATACCCAGTACCCAGGTCTTGGAAGCTGCTGCTGAGAGGATCTACAAGTACAAGTGCAAAGACATGACTACAACATTGATGTTTAAGCCTTAAGGTAAATTTGGCCACAAATACTTTGCCACCATTTATAATCTACCTGGGATATCAGCATTTCAGGGTAGACACTTTTGTCAGAAAACCGTGGCAATGTTTCAAATGCCAGCATTTCTGTCATAATGCAGCTGACTGTAAGAATCCACAATGATGTGTTGGGTGTAGTGGTCCTCATAGTGTCAAAGACTGCCCTAGCACTGGTAACTCAGCTCCAAAATGCTGCTACTGTGAAGGTCCTCATACAGCTAATTATGGTGGATAACCTAGAATGAAGTTTGAGTCTCAGGTTGAGCAGACCCGGACAATCAAAAAAATATCCTACCAAGATGCTGTTAAATTTCACAGGTTGCAGCCTTCAAGAGGTGCTCAGAGACAGCCTGAACCACTTAATCATGCTTCACAGATCTCTTCAACTCATCAACAGCCCTCTGATGCACATATCAGAGCCAAGAATGTGAGAGGTCCAGGAATTTCAACAAGGGCAGATGCCACTTAAACTTTGAACAGCCATGAGCCTCTTTCAGCTCCATGTGGAGATATTTCTGTTGCAAAATTAATAATGTTGCCAATATTGACATTATTGAAGCAGTGACAAGGATTGCTGAGGAGACATTCAAAACAACAATCCTGCCCACCCTTCCTCTACATGTTGCTGAAGCCTCTGATGAACCAACTGCTGAATTGCATGCTGTTGCACTTTGCAAAGCAGAACCCGCAGAGATGAGCCCTGAGATGATGGACTCTGAACTGGGGCAGTCACCATCATAGTTGGTCAGTACTTGCTAAGAAAGACCAAACAACTCAGTAAACTTCAGCCCAATGCAACCCTCAGTGGTATGATTACCAAGTGACCAGCTCCAGCTGCATATGTTGCTGTCAGTCCTGGCCTCAGGTATGCAGCTCTGATTTCCTTGGATGGCAATATTACCAATATGCAACCCTCCCCTATCATTGGAGGCCAGTTTCTGCAGCGCAAGAATACCATTGTGAATAAACCTGATGGTAAACCATCATCCCTTCCACTTCATGATGGTAAAATATATGTAGCTAGAGGAAGAACCAGGGGGCAAAACACGAAGGCTCATCAACACAGGATGATAACCTTAAATGCCCATCCAATAAGAAAGAAAAATTGAACAATGGAACTCCCATAGCCTATCAAATAAACTAAGTAACTTTAGGCCGCATATTTACACTAACAATCCCCATGTAATTTGCTTATGTGAAACATGGCTGGATCTGAATGTGGAACCTCATTTCATAAGTTACTCAACAGTACCGTCAAATGGGGTAATAAGATATGGGCAGGGTAATAAGGGACAGTCCTCAAACATTTTGTAGAAATGTTATAACAGCTAAACTAATCAAAATTTTGCAAAACTAAAAATAGTGGCATAAAGTTCAACATTTTTGTATCTATCTAGCATAAAGCAAGGTAAGAAATGATACATTTATAACCTTTAAAAAATCCCTGAAAAAAAAGTGTGAAAAGTGAGATTTTGGAAAAGTACCTCTACTTAGGTCTGTAGCAGAAAAAATATTTGTTGTAATAAAAAGTTTTACTTACATAAAAGTTGCACACTGGTGTTGCCTTAAAAACGTGATTGACAGAATTTGCATATCTTGTTCCAAAAAAAGTGGTGGCCATTTCTGCAAAATGGGTTAATAAGGGACACCCGCCCATGGTAATAAGGGACACCCCCCAGGGTAATAAGGGACACCCCTAAAAATTCATTTACAGTAGAACCTTGGTTTGCAAATTCCCCAGTTAACAAAAAAAATCAATTAACAACAAAGAATTTTTATTATATTTATCTCACTCAGTGATAAAAATTTCACTCTACAAAAAATTTATGCACCATCAGTCATCACATAATTGTGCATAGAATATCATTAATAGAATTGAGCACTGGGCAGCAAATAATGAAAAGTAAGCAAACTAAACTATGATTTATTTCTCCAAAAGATATAATGGTTGTTACTTAGATATTCCTTCCTGTTTCAGGTATGTTTTTCATTATCTTTCTTGTTATAGTGAAATCACTTGACTTGATTAAAATTGTGTGAAATTACAAGCCGTCTTGTAAGCTTACAGATACAGAAGAAGTGCTATATGGCTACTGATATGAAGCTTGCAGTAGACAAGGTCGTTGTCAATGCTCAATGGCATGTCCATGGATATGGTAATATCACATCAATAATACTATAATGTATGGATAAGGTAATATCATATCAAAGAAACACATAAAAATCACAGTAAATGTCATTTATTCTACATTTATATCATCTACAAAGGTAGAGGAGGACTTCAGAGTACTGTTAGTAATGAATGAGTACACTCAGCATGCTTCAAATATTTTAAAATCAAATTTTATTTCAAGTGTCCCTTATTACCCCGTTCCCAGAAAAATTTGGGTGGCTTTTATATTGCGTCCAGCACCTTACAAATAGCATATGGAATTTTTCTGGAGATGCCATACAATAGCCCTCACAAAGATTTTTAAAATGAGCCCAAACTTGTTGATGAAATGTTTCATGGTAAGAAGTTGTTAACAAAAATGCTCAAAACTGTCCCTTATTACCCCGTTTGATGGGATTCAAGCATAGAGATGGAGGTCAGGCGTCATAGAGGTGGAGGTAAGGTTTGGCCATGCTAATCTCTAATGACATCACATTCCATGAAATACCTCTCCAACCTTCCCCTGTTGGTGCCCTGGAAGTTCAGGGTTTGAAGGTGTTCCTGAAGAACAACTCATTCCTCCTATCCTGAATATATGTATATATAATCCTAATCAACCTGTTACTTTTAATGAATTCCAACAATTAGGTCATTCAGCTATTGTTGTTAGAGACTTCAATGCTCACCACCCCATGTGGGAGCCAACCAAGGTACCTAACACTACTGGTAGAAACTTGATGGAGGTCCTACTTCATAACCCAATACTAGCCCTGCTCACACCTCCAGACCTGCCCACATATTTTAATACCTTTCATAACTCGTTCTCTACTCTTGATCTTACCATCATTTCATCAAAACTGCAGCCTCTTTCCTTTACCTCTACTGAACCTGACATGGGCAATGACCATTACCCTGTCCTCACCTTCATCAGAGTGGAGCTTACACAACCTGCATGGTTGTTTGAAGCAGGATCCTCGGCAACCTGGTATTCTGCCCTACCTCAGGCTAATAATGACTCTCCTCTTGATCTTCCCCAGAGTCTTAAGAGCTTTGTGGAAAATATAGTCTCAGCTAGCACTGAAGCATTCCCACAAAGCAAGGAAGCCATAACTGCCAAAGATAATAAGGTTTGGTGGACCCAAGCATGTGCCGATGCAGTCTGTACAAGTAGAGCAGCAAAGGCTCTACTTATTTCCCAAACACAGGAGAATCTTATTAATTACAAGCATTCCAAGCAGGGTTGGCAATGATTAAATCAAACTGATTAAATCACTTGATTTTTTTAATGAAAAAAACATGATTTTTTTATTTTATATAGGTATATATAAATATATTGAGTGGCAGTCTTTAATTTATTTTGAGGTATTGTCATTCATGGTTTAGTATAAATGTACTATGACAAATTGGAATATAAACCTGATGCCTTTAGTGTGTGTTCATTCCAATGAATTGTATGTTATTGGTACAGAGGCATCAAATGTTGCAATACATTGTACATAGCTAGCAGCTTAGCTAATTCTTTTAAGGGGACCGGCTACCCTAAAATTTTCAATTTTGTCGTTTTCCGGTTTTTATACTCATCTTAAAGCTGGAATTCTCCTCTTTCCAATGGTATCACTGCCATCTCTCTACGTGAATATTTACGTTCATGACGGCTCTTTAAACGGAGGCGGGTGGGAGAGTTCTTTAACTAATTACATATAAATTAATTTTTTCTGTAGTACCCCTTTTTAGCCGTTTTCTATGAATTTCACGTTTTCTATCAATTTTTCGAAAAATTCATACAAACAAAATGTTATTTTTTTTACATTTTACGTATGTATGTGAAGTTTCATGATGATCGGATGATAACTGTAGGAGTTTTCTGGGGGGGTAGCCGGTCCCCTTAAGGCTATAAGGAGTCTTTAACTATGTGACTATTTGCTATATACTAATTACATTATACGATTACATGTATTAGCTAGCTTCTGTAAGAAGGGTTGGTTGAGGTTGTGTTGACCTTTTAGGCACTTAGAAAGATTGTCACCCTAATATGAGTATTCTAATTAATATATTTAATTTCAATCTTTAAATATGAGAATTTATAACTAGAAACAAAACAATTATAAAACTATATATAAAATAATTAAATGCAGTGAATGGAAATAAAATGGTTGAATTGTGTACATGTTCTTTTCAAACAGTGTTAGCTTTTCTCATAACATTAGTCTCATTTCAAGTCGTTAGAGGTTTGTTTGGTTGTCGTTCAGTTTATGTTTAGTATTGGTTTCTTGGTCTGAAACAAATTGGAACAGTGCAGTCAGTCACTCAGTCACTACTAGTCCATGTGTTTAGGGGGTAGAGTCTGGTAGATTCATAGAACATAAAACTGGTAAATCTATTGATAGTGCTGTGCACTGTTGACTGTGCTATCAGCTACCTATCTGTTCTGTGACTCTTCAATGTTTAGAAGATCTGCATTCCTGAAGTGTTGTTGTATATTGAAGTCAGTTAAATGGTCAATATTTAGCTCATTACCTTGCTCCATACAAACTTTACAAGTCAATGAATAGACTTGAGCAATACAAAGTAATGACTAGTGGTAAACACCACTTTAGCCATTCTTGAAGGCAATAACTGCCTTTTTTAGCCATCCATATACTGTTATTGTTAGTAGGCTAATTGCAATATAAAAATAACATTTCAAGAAGAAAAAAAGCTGAAAATTATATAAAAAATCATGAAAAAAATATTGATTTGTGATTTTTTATTTTAAAAAAATAAATAACAAAAATTACCAACCCTGGCCAACAGTAATAGAAATGTTGAAACTGCCCTTGCCAGGTTGCGCGCGGCCTGGGACATGCGCTAGTCAATTCACACCTTGCACGCTTTACCTTGTTGGACAGTCCTTGTTGTTTGTGCGGGGCTGAAACAATAGAACATCTGCTTATTCACTGTCCGCTCCATAGGGTTGCCTGAAACAATCTGGCGCACACACATGCTGTAAATCCCTCTCTTAAAAACTTGCTTGGAGGAGGTCCCTTCCCTCTAGAAACTTGAAAGGCAATTGTAGAAGCTGTTGCTACTTACTGTAACTTGACTAATAAAATAAATTTCTGTAATCATGTTCACAATACAGCAATCCCTTGATTAGCACGGTTTTGAATACCGCTGTTTTGATTAACGCGGAAAAAAAATTTGCCACCTACCCTTAATCTATGCGGTGCCAGTTTTGATTAGCGTGACTTTTTTTTCGCAATGCATCATTTTCCCGCCTCTAGCCAGAGGTGTTACGTTTGTAACAAAAGTGTTACTTTTTGCTTATTAGATCTTATGTTGTTACTTTTGTTACGACTTTTGGAAAAATTTGCCAAATGTTGTTACTTTATCTGTTGTTACTTTATGAATTTCAGCCAATAATTCTTTAAATAAGGTCCCGTTCCCTAGGCACTCGTGCTGACTACAGAGTCGGTTTAACCGCGTCTTGTCTCGTTCATAACTCGAATGTTCGAGTTCGGCAACGTTTGCCGGTAAGTGCGCCATGCCGGTGCTCTAGTTACTCGTTAGCCTTCAACTGGTCAAGATCGCTGCCATATCTACTGCTCACTTTTATCAAACTACGTAATTTTCCTTCATAAATTACTGTCATAATTATGGACAAAAAGAGAACCCTTAAACGTAAAAATATCACTTTAGAGACTAAGCTTGAATGATGAATTGAACTAAGCAAAATATGATGAATTTTAGTGGAAAAAAAAATTATTATGCAACTTTGCTATTTTTGAGGATTCATTATAATTATTCCCATGTATTCTTAAGTTTGATTAGCGCGGTTTTGCTGAACACGGTAAAACTCGTGGATTTCTTAACCGCGTTAATCAAGGGATTGCTGTACTAACTTACTTATTATTATTATTACTATTATTATCAATATTATTATGATTATTATTACCTAATTATTTCAACCTACTTCATAGTTAATTCATATTAATAAAAATAGTCTTACACTCTGTGGGACTATCATTACAGTTATATAAATTCTTCCCAATGCACCTTTCTGATTGCTACCTGGAGTGCAACCAGGGGCACTCTATGCAGCTCAACTTCAGTAATGACTGCCTTATTTAAGGAGTGCTTTTGTTTGCCACTACATAAATGATGTTATTCCCCTTTTTTCTATCAAATGTCAAATTCAAATAAATATAAATTTTGTTCCTAAAAAGTCCACAAAAAATAAAAATTGTAGATGAAACCTTAATTAACTAAATGGATCCAAATTATTAATATTTGATTATCCACTTGTTTAGCATTTGTATTGTTTATGTAGGTAGTCTGTAATGAAGGCTGTCCTTTATCAGGGTTGGTTTCACTAACTCGGATACTGCAAATATTTAGGAACACCAACAATATATGTAAATTAGAACGAGATGTTTTACATTAAAGGGTAGCACAGTACACAAGACAAAGGTAGATTTGCGATTACTCACACAGGTTAGCAGCCCTTCTCTGGTCCACAGAGTGAGAATAGGACACAAACTAAAAATTTCCTATCCAATATATTATTATTTAGAATAAAGAAGCTTTCTGTTACCAGTGTAGTTACATATATGTATGTGTTTGATGTTAATATTAATAATTTATGAATTGCTTTGTTTTTTCAGTTTTAGAGTATCAATTCTAGTGAAATCTAATTCATTTTACCAATCATTTTCAGTTATAAATTATGGATTCAAATGACGTATTATGCTGCCAATTTTCTCAATGGTATCCTAAATTTAAGAAATGTACTATTATTAGGTAAGTAGAATACCTAACAGTTTTTTGACATAAAGTACCTATTATGTGCATAGCACTGGGTATTTGGTCAAGGAAATCAAGATGTTTTTATCCAAATTAATTTATAGTTTAAGAATCATTTGTAAGTAAATTGTTTTTTCAAGGTTTTGTGCATTATTTTTTAACACCGGTATTAAAGAAATGGCATCCAATTACTATAAGCTTATTTTTCAGTGAGATCTTGGAATTACCTTCAAATGTACTCGACTACTTGCTGGACCCTGGCACAATTGTGCTTCCTTCTACCCAAGACCGCGGCGATGACAAGTGCAGCAGTACCACACCATGTTCTAGCAGTAATATGGGTGGTACACATGCATCTCCAAGCCTCTCCTGTAATGAAGATAAGCCAGCTCACACACATGTCAAGCCTTCCACTACTCTTAAAAACAAATCTCCATTGGAGCCTGTGGCATATGATTCTGATGATGAGGTGGTATTGGACTGGCATGAAGATGACACTGCTAGTGCAAAGGTGTGTGGCTTGCATCATACAACAAAAATGTTGGGGTTGCTATGGTTTTGGCTCATAAAATCAGAACATTAAGCTTTTGGTATGTTTGTATCTTGATGGTGTTTTACCATGTCTATTAGGGTGGAGCGTTATTTCAACTTTGTAGAGTTCAGTTTCATATTAATGTGGAAAAGTTGTGGATGCTCAAAAAATTATGTGTGCAAAATTTTATTCATGTCTGATTTCTTCATGATTTGAGGGTCATTTGATATTTTTTTAAATATGAAAAATATCACATACATAAACATTTTTCTAAAACCCTAGATAATCTTTTTAGAGGTCACAATGGGCAAAAATCATCATAAAAAAATCATCGTCTTTAGAATCTATGTTCCAAGTTTCAAAGCTCTACCTTTTTATCTTCATTATTAGAAAATCATAAGAAAATATGAGGGTCAAGCATACATATAACTACGTGTAAATTTTAATTTTTACCCAAAATGATAATTTTGATTACTTGAGGATCACAATAGGTAAAAACTGACATTTTATCATCTCTTTTATACATGTTTTAATTTCTAGAACTATAATATTATCATCTTCATGGTCAGAGGGTTACTCTTAAAATGACCTAAACTCCTATAAGTGTAACTTAAGTAATTGCCTAGTCATATAGCATCAAAACTCTCTCTCCTAATTAGTTTCAACCTAGATATTGAAATACAAACTACTAGACCTATATGATTAACACTGGCTACGTGTTGATACCTTCGAGACATAATCCATAGTCAAAATTTTGGAAAATCAAGTTATCATAATGAAAACACTGCTAAAAAATAGCTTTCCCCCATGAGAAATAGAAGTTGCTATCTAGTAATGAGCCGACCTAAGAAGTATCTAAGTACAATGAAACGTAATAATTTTGTGAAAAGACTCATGGTGTTACAAACAAAAATGTCTATTCTACTCATCACGAATATATTAATTTACTGCAACAAACCCATAGCCACTCAGAACCACCAAAAATATATTCTATAAATATATATGCCATGCAGCATATTTCTTTTGATGTTTTGATTGATCCTCCAAAATTTTATATAGGTATTTTATATGTATCAAAGGTATCAATGTGTTGCCATCAATTATTATATAGGTAATTATAATTA
This sequence comes from Hyalella azteca, assembly GCF_000764305.2. Taxonomy (NCBI): domain Eukaryota; kingdom Metazoa; phylum Arthropoda; class Malacostraca; order Amphipoda; family Hyalellidae; genus Hyalella; species Hyalella azteca. The sequence continues at coordinate 117,733 of NW_025944967.1, read as the reverse complement.
ATTTGTAATTCAATACATAGGTTGAAAATAGTTGGGAAACTCAAGTTACAACTATAGGAGTTTTGTTCATTTTTAGAGTTACCCTCTGACCATGAAGACACACAGATTGAAATATTCAAGCTCTGGAGATTAAATCTTAAATAGTGTATATATAGGTAATAGAGATGATAAAATTATGCTTTTTACTTATTAGGTATATTACTTTTTACCCTCAACTAACCAATATTATTATTTTGGGTAAAATTGTGAAATATGTACATAAATATACTTGACCTTTTTTATGATTGTCTAATAATAAAGATGATAAGGTATTGCTTTGAAACTTGGAACATATATTTTGAAGTTATCTTTATGATGATTTTTGCCCATTGTGACCTCCAAAAAGACAATCTTAATTTTAGGAAAAGTTTTCATTTGTATGCTATTATTTATGTTCTTGAAAATTTCAAACTGCCCTCAAATCATGAAGAAGTTTACTTAGGAGCCTAGAATTTTGCACACATTGTTTTCTTGCACATCCACAACTTCTCAGCCCTACTGTGAGGCCTACTCATTAATTCAGCCCTATCATTCATTTGAATTAATTGCTAACAAAAAAATATACTAAAATTAGGTCCTAAAAACTAGTAAGGTAGGAAACAATCATGAATGCCATGCTTGAAATTATTGGGATTTGCTTACTGCTTAGAAAAATCTATACAATTATTGCCACATTCTGGGTGAGCCGGTTTTCCCGACAAAAAAAAATCTGGGTTATGTTCAGGATGCATTATTTTGAACTCAGAAGTCACAGATCTCACCAATGTACGCAATATGTTCTGCACCAACTCGAATAACAATGTTCACCACATTAACAAAACCAATAAACTGCATTAGTTATCACATGATATTTACATACTTTATTTTCATTTCAAGAAAAACAATTTACACCACTCAGTCTCTCAGAACTCTTGTTGATGTTCATAATTATGATTGGTTGATGAGGAAATGATAAATTTCACTCATTGTTATATGCTACTGTTGAAGGTTTCTTTTGCCTTCATTTTTTGGTCCCTCATTTAAAACTTTAACATAAAGTGACTGAAGTTCCCTCATATTTTAGCCCCTTCTTACAACTGAAAGCATGTTTTACTCCATCTAATCCTTCATCAACAGGCACCTGCCCTAGAAGAGTTTTCACATAAAATCCAGATGGCCATACAGAAGCTCGGAGGTGCCGTGTTCCCAAAGCTCAACTGGACGGCTCCTAAGGTATTAAAACATTCAGTGCCAGGCTTCAAGTGAAACTCCAATTATTGTTACTTGAAAGTTGGACTAATAATATTTCTCATGTTGTATCAATAATAAAATCAGGAGCAAATGCCAAATATCCACGTTCAATGCAAATATTTATGACAAATGCTCCACTAGTCTGTCTTGATGATCTCCTATTCTGTATTGGAGATATCTTTGGAGTTTTGCTGTATGTTCTTGGTCTTAGTTTAATGAAGTGTATCTGCAGCAATTGATGTTAATGAAGTTTTTTTGAGCACAGAGGCCACAGGCTCAACGCTGTTAGCAATAAGTTCCAGTAAGCCTTTAAATGTTATAAGTGAGAATTTAGGTCATTGATTATTTACTGTAGATCACAATATATTCCTTACTGGGTAATGAATTGAAAGATATTTGTGTGCGGGTAAATGTAATTTCTGTGAACAATATGCAATTCTCTGAAAATATTTATTTATTCATTTTGAGGGCTTGAAGTGTACTATATCTAGAGGTAATTAGTATTAAATTGTCAACTGATTTTAGATATGTTCCTTAATTATTTATTAATGTTTTACTATCATAGCTTTTTTATAATAATTGTAGTTCAAGCAACTACCTACCTAAACACGCAACGCTCGCTTGAAATGTTTACTTTATCACTTGCTTGACTGAATACATACAATTTATGTGTAAGGCTTGCTTCATAGATAATCTCCCTCATCAGCCCAAAGTCTGACTAAAATGTTCTACTTTTACAGTTTGTGCATGAAACGCCTGAATGAACAATAAGAATATATTGTGTATACAGGACGCGGCTTGGATATCCTGCTTCAACTCGCTCAAGTGTATGACGCCTTCTGACGTCTACCTGCTACTTAAGAGCAGCAACCAGATCACCCTGGATCTCACTGAACCATTTCGAGTAGGTCATTAACTTATAGTATATTATTTATGTATAGTATATTATGGTGTAGTAGTACGTATTGGCGTTGAAGAATTGGGCAAAGTTGGCCTGTCGAAAATTCTTCTTGATTTGTGCCCTGGAGATTTGAAAACTTACCCTTTGAAGAGGGCGTCTGATCATGCCAAGCAGTTATATTCTAATTCGACTAATTTTTTCCATGATCATACGTGTCTTTAAAGAATGTTATCAAGGTTCTACTGTATTGAAATTGGCTATAGTTTTGAAAGCGTAAGTAATTCAGGAATCGCGTCATTGAAAGATTCTCCACATCCTTTATTCATCATCAGTCATGGTTGCGTGGAAAATAAGTTTAGTTATTCATGGCATATTCAGCCTCACGTGTTGTTTATTTCATTTCATGAGACATTTTCAGAGCTGCAGCGACAGTGAGAAGATAGTGAACAGCCTGCCGGTGTTAGTGCTGCGCAAGTGGTGCGACATTAACCCTTCAGGGGAGTTCAGGTGCTTCGTCACACAGAGCCGTCTTATGGGTGAGTCAGACGCGCTCAACCTACTAACTACCTTTGATGTCGCACGCAATATTGCTCTTGTACAAGTTATATATTGCTCTTGTACAAGTTATTCCTTATTAGTGCATTTTCTCATTTATGGAAAAAATGCACTATTGTGCTCGCCATGTCCGTCTGTCTGTCTGTCCGTCCATCCGTCCGTGACCTCAAGTTTTCGTCGACGAGAAAATGCGCTCTCTGTCACTCACTGCAGTGAGTACTGAGTTATGTTTTTTTTTGCGATGCCAGTAACCCAATGATGTTTATCAACTTATTTCACTGCGTTCCTAATTGTTTTCTATCACAACGTTTCTCCAAAGAACTGCTAGGCTAATAGCTACTTAGAAAAGTATTTGATCTTTTGTTGCCCTAAGAATGGCAAAAGTTGAAGCTGTAACTCTGCCAGCCTCATAATTCTAACTCTCTTTAGAATTGACTTACAAAGTCTCGCAAACGTCTGGTGCATTTCGTAGATTTTTTTACCTGTAACATTTTTTCCTCTTCTTAGTGCTCTACTTTCAGGACGTTGCTATAATTGTTTGCTCATTTATCCTTCAAGATGTACCATTATCCATTTACAACATGGTAGCTAGGAGTTATTCATTTCTATTGTTTGTCCTAAGCTATTATTCATTTCATCATGTTAACTTTATCTCTGTCTTAATTGCTCACGACAAAATTAATTTTTGGCTTACATGTTGAGTTCCATTCCCGAGAACCAGTTAAATGGCCGAGTAAATGCACAGTGAGCTCAGCCTTATAATCCACACCCCAGGCAAAAACGCGCATTTTTGGTCATTAATTTAGTCCTGCATATAGGATTTCTAAACAAAGTTTATTCGAAGGAACGTCAGCATGAATTTTTGATTCCAGAAATGATTAATGTAAAAAATTGAATGACATGGATGGTCAATACCAGAAAAATTGCAGTTCTACAGTAATAAATTTCAATTCTATTACATTCAGAAATTTCCGAGAGATGTTTTTTTATATTGCCTCGTATCGAAAATTAGAATGATGCTAATAGAAAATAGATTTAAAATTTAGTATAAGTATTGTTTCTTGCCTGTCTCAAATGTCTTTTTATTTTTACTTTGATCAGTTTAATTTATTATACTTCATTGTCGTCTTTCAACCCTTCATTTTCCGCTCTTGTTTGAAATTTCTCCGACAGAAAAAAAAAAGTTTCTCTCCCCGTTAACGACAGAAGATACACAAATAAGTTAATGAACAAGTAATCTGACCAGCTCCTGCTTGTTAAGAAATCTTTCTCATTTTATTTTGTATAATTGCAGGCGTTTGCCCCCGTGACGTGAGTCAGTACTACCCGTGCTTGGGCCTCGAGCGCTCCAGCATACTGGCCGACATCAGCTCTTTCTGGCGGGAGAATATTGACAACAGATTCCCCTTGAAGAATTGTAAGTGTAGGCCGCTGTTCCCGTCGAAGAGTTGCGAGTGAAGGGCGCTGTTCCCATCAAAGAATTGTGAGTGTAGGGCGCTGTTCCCATCAAAGAATTGAGAGTGTAGGGCGCTGTTCCCATCAAAGAATTGAGAGTGTAGGGCGCTGTTTCCATCGAAGAATTGAGAGTGTAGGGCGCTGTTCCCATCAAAGATTTGAGAGTGTAGGGTGCTGTTCCCATCAAAGAATTGTGAGTGTAGGGTGCTGGTCCCATCAAAGAATTGTGAGTGTAGGGCGCTGTTCCCATCAAAGAATTGAGTGTAGGGCGCTGTTCCCGTCAAAGAATTGAGAGTGTAGGGCGCTGTTCCCATCAAAGAATTGTGAGTGTAGGGTGCTGTTCCCATCAAAGAATTGAGTGTAGGGCGTTGTTCCCATCAAAGAATTGTGAGTGTAGGGCGCTGTTCCCATCAAAGAATTGAGTGTAAGGCGCTGTTCTCATCAAAGAATTGTGAGTGTAGGGCGCTGTTCCCGTCTAAGAATTGTAAGTGTAGGCCGCTGTTCCCATCAAAGAATTGTAAGTGTATGGCGCTGTTCTCATCAAATAAATTGTGAGTGTAGGGCACTGTTCCCATCAAAGATTTGAGAGTGTAGGGCGCTGTTCCCGTCAAAGAATTGAGAGTGTAGGGCGCTGTTCCCATCAAAGAATTGAGAGTGTAGGCCGCTGTTCCCATCAAAGAATTGAGAGTGTAGGCCGCTGTTCTCATCAAAGAATTGAGTGTAGGGCGCTGTTCTCATCAAAGAATTGAGAGTGAAACACGCTGTTCTCATCAAAGAATTGTGAGTGAAACACGCTGTTCTCATCAAAGAATTGAGAGTGTAGGGTATTGTATTAATTAAAGCGACGTGATTCTCAGGAGTGTTGGACTAGGATTCATCAGTTTGATTTTAATTTGAAGTTATCTTTATGCTCTGTCGTGTTGAACTAGATGTATCTGTTTGATATTAAAATGCAGACATCTTTGTCATGGTAATTTGTGTTGGACATAGTGCATCTGTTTGATATTAAATTGAAGTTATCTTTATTACGGTGTGACGTGGTTGACATGGTGCATGAGTTTGATATTAAATTGAAAGAGTCTTTATTACGGTGTGACGTGCTTGACGTAAGTCATCTGTTTTATTTTAAATTGAAGGCGTCTTTATTACGGTGTGCCTTGTTTGACGTGCGTCATCTGTTTGATTTTAAAATGAAGGCATCTTTATTATTGTGTGCCGTGTTTGACGTGCGTCATCTGTTCGATATCAATATGAAGGCATCTCTCCTCTCTTAAGACGTGTTCGACGTGGTGAGGAAGAGCAAGGACGAGGTGCTGCTGCTGGACTTCTCACCGCTGCACGAGGGACGCACGCGTGGGCTGCTCTTCGAGTGGCACGAGTTGCGCGCCGCGTGCCTCCCGCCGCCCGTCACCTGCGTCGTAAGGCTCCTCCCTTAGTAGTTTCCTTAGTATTTATTAGGGACGTAGCAGCCCCAGGCCACGATGGATCGCCGCCTCTGATTATCGTTCATCCGCCCTCATTTGGGCCACCTGATATACGATGCTGTTGCTTGCTTCTCGCCGCTGGTAGTGTTCCAGGGGAGGCCGACCTGGGATTGTGCCCAGGAAAACATCCAGGACCTCCCTGTCACAGGGCGACGTGGCTTGGTAAAATGTTTCCTCTGATTCTTAATCTGTTCCACACATTACACTTGATGCCTTACATGTTTATAATTGTTCTAGTTCTTAATCAAGCGGCGAATTTTTACAATGCTCATGATTTTTTTTACCGACATGGTGTTTCAAAGAATGTTCTAGTGCTTCATTAAATTGCAAAGAATTTATAACGCTGTTGTAGTCTATCATTAAGTACGTACGTTATGATAATTTTTATTAGTTCAAGCGAGAAGCATCACTTTCTCTTAACCGTCCCTTCTCACGATCGATTGTGCGACAGATTGCATTCCTAAATTCAAAAATTTATTCGCGAGTGGATTATTGCAGGATGAAGTTTAATGGAAATAGTGTCCCGGACTTGAATGTAATAGCGGTTTTTTTTTCAGAACCTTTCGGACCAGTTGGAGGACATCGAGCTTGAGATCTGCGACGGACTGCAGTCTTTGAACCTTCCTAACACAGGCGAGGCTGATGATCAATAATAATTTCGAGTTCTAAAATATTTCAATAGGTATATTTAAAAGTAGACTGTTATAAGCGGGAAGTGCTAGTAGGTATCTGATCATCGTTGGCACTTTCGTGTACCGGCGACTCTCGTCTGAAATGCGACTGGGGTTCATTGGTAATTTTTTGATGTCATTTTTGGTTGCATTCTTTTTTCGCGACTATTCAATAGGTAGTTATCAATTGCTTTGCTTTCTTTTATTTTCTATTAGTCAATTCAAGTTGAATAAAAGTTCTATTGTTTAATAGAGATTATGATTCATGACGTCAGAAACGAGGATGAATTTTTGTAGTACCATGGATAAAGCTGTCTATGAATTCTCTAGTAATAATTATCTGTCGATCTGAAATCAATATTGTCAATGAACGGAAAATTTGCTGCTAGGGCTTCAATATTGCTGGGAAGACTTTTCTCCCGTTGAGCTGGCATGACTGTGCTCGCACCTCGTTACGTTTTGACTACAGGATTTCGCAGTTTCTATTTTAATCATGGAAGTGTCAACATTTCGAGTCTGGCGTTATAAAATCATGACGTAATATCAAAACTAAATCCATTTAAGGTGCATTTCGTGCACCTAGAATCGCTGGAATACACAAAATATTATAGGTTAATTAAAAATATCATGAGTTAGCTACCACTTGAGCTCTAATACTTTCCCTGCAAATTATGTTCCTGTACATCAGGGGCCGTTTTATCATAACCATATTAAGTACATTAAAAGTATCGGCCGTGTGTGATAGGTGAGCTTAACATGAAACATGGTCAGTGAGAGGCTGACGGAGTCACAAACTCGTGGAAATTTTCTGATAGTGCGGCCCCAGGTTCAAGTTCAGTCTTGTCAGAACTTGCACGTTGCATTTCAGACAGTAACCGCTCTACCGATGAGCTGCACGCGGACGGTGACGACGCAGAGGACCTGCATGAAGCTATGCCCGAGTTCCGGTACATCAGCTCGGAGACCGGCGTCCAGCCCAGCTTAGAGAGGTGTTGTTTCTACGCAGGGCCTGCGATCTAATTGTACTTTTAGTTACCTACTTCAGCCTAAAGGCGATTATTTTCATGCATTGGGTTATGAATAATTCCAGTCTATCCAAGGCAGGAATTGGTATTAATTTTTAGTTCACATAATAACAATGGAAATTTTCGCGGTTACAGGGCTCGTTATTTTATAAGTTAGTTAGTTAGTTAGTTTAGTGGCCAATTGTTTACTAGCGCTTCAGTTATAATGTAGCCATGACCTAGCATGATTTGAATTTGAGACACCCCGCTTATAGCTAATACCAAAAAACGAACAAATTCGACTATCTATTTTTTGTTAACTTGGTACATTAAAAAATCCTAACCAAAATTGGCATGTTCAAATGATCTCTACTCTGCTCCAGATTACACGGTGTGCCACAAGACTTGGTGGATCTTCCCAATCTCGACAAAGAAAATCTTATTGAGCTTTTGAGAATGGCGAGTACCACATCTATATCAGCTAAAAGAATTTACGTTAGATAGTCTGAAAAATGTAATACATGGTTATATCAAAAACATTTCCCGGAAAGTTATAATAATTTTTCCTTCCACCTGCAGGAAGCACAGCGATCCAATGACGCCCGTTTCAGCGACGAAGAAGGTTATACTTGAGCGTCCAAGTTATACTATTCAAACAAATAAAGCGTACAAATTAACCGTGTATTTACGTCCGTCGGTTCTTGAAAAAGATCTGTCGTTTGCAAGCCAATTTTCGACCAAAAATTTCAATTTCCACAAAAAGGAAAAATTGCAAGTGCTTCAACAGAAACTCTTATATGCATGTCCATAACACATGCAAGGGTTAGCGTTACGTATGATAGTTGACTTGCACCTGTCACGACAGTAGTTTCTGTACACGGATAAGTTCAGCGAAATTGTTTCACGATATAACTTTCAATACCATCCAATTCTTTCTATTATGGTCAATAAACCTTGGCAGAAATGTGCAGGAGAGCACACAGGATAAGCAAGAAACGTGGAAACTGTAACGAGTTTAATTCCTAAGGATCATTCGAAGAAAAAAATAAGGAACAGGACATACTAAATTCTTCCGATAAAAACTAAATATCACAATCATGAAAATTTGCGCCTAAAATTACAGGCATCCGTTCATTCTCTGTAGGCATAGTTGAATTACGAGATGATGAAGATAATCTTCCACGAAGTATTGAAAAATAGACCTTCTCAGCAGCATGCGACTCGAGAGAAGCTGAAGCAGCCAAGCTTATCAAAACCGTCAACGCAAACGGAACTTCAAACCATCATAATGCAAAAAGAAAAAAACGCCCTCATCAGTCGAAACTCTTTGCCACAGGAAGCTAAAATAAATTCATTGTCATAAGTCCGGGACGAAAAACCTATCTAATTAACACAAAAACTTGAAGCGAAAGTTTCCTACTGAAACGAAAGTGAACGACAGGCCCCGAAAACCGTTGCTTCAAATGCATTCAGGATGATAAAAAGTGATTTTATTTCAGACGTACACGCGTTAAAACTAAAATTAGTAAATCAAATTCTGGAGGATAACTTTACTGAGGTGTAACCCACCAAAAATAACAGGGATTAACAAACGCGTTAGTCTTTAAGAGCGATAACGAAACTCAAAAACTTTGAAAATAGGCACAAGCTACCACTAAATGGCATCGTGAATGCATCGTGAGCAACTCTGTCCCCCAGGGCCGCCACCACCAAACTCGTCCATAAACAGCATCAACTAAATGTATGGTTTCCTGCTCTAAAATATCCGACACCAATGATCTCCTTGGATAGTCTACATCTCGGTCGGTGGAAAGCGCTAAATAGTTTCAATGGAAGATAAAATTTTTTGTTCATGGTCAAGAGGTCGAAATGTAGTAAAATCAGAACCGAAAAGTAACTTAAATTTCGTCAAAAGTAACATTTCCAACTGATTTTTTTTCAATCAAGAGAGAATCTGTTGTCATAACTTGATGCGTTACATTAACTTACGATCGATGGGCAATAGTCACTTCATAACTAAACTGAAAATTTTTGCTATTTTAGTCAATTGAATGAAATTGTTACGCAGATAATCTACAGTATCAAATGTAAATCGTCTATATCTAAATTCCTTGTTATGGAGGCCAGAGAAGTAAAAATTACAAATACAAATCCCAGGTAATGGATTGGCATTGAGGTATGTCTAAGGGACTGACATCAGAGTTCATGTAAACCACTCGGTTCAAGTTCGCACGCTCATTTAACCCTCACAAAAAATGTATCACAGACAAATTCCGGCACACTGCCGGTCACCAAAGCGAGCGAAGCGCTGGATTCGAACACATCGACACCGTAAAGTCATGAGAGAGAGAGCACTAGGGGAACTTCAGCAGCGAAACTTGAGTACTTTGAATACTTCGCGCACCCGAGTCAAAAACTAGAGATCCGAGATCAACAGAAACGTTCAAATCATACACGTTGGAATTGAGTAGCATTGTTGAGAACTGCTAACGTCAAGAAACATTTAAAGAGACTAACCGTCAAGTACGAAGAAAATTATCATTGCTACACTAAGTACTTATAAGAGTGAACGAAACAATTGAACTTTTAAAGCATACAGCTCCGTTGATGAATAAGCATTCTCAAGTACTTCAGGTCACCGAGTCCAGGAACTCCAGAATGCGGAAACTACGTAAGGGTGTAACCGAAATTGTACACAAACTTCATAATAAACGTTACTGCATATACATGCAAGTTTGACGTCAATAACCACTGTTGCCGAAAAATAATATTCATCAGTGGACAGATTAAAGAGGTCGAGAACGCATTTGTGCTTGTAGGTGAAAATAAATTGTCAAAAAAGTTGGGACGAAGATTAAAACGGGAAGAAAAATACATGTGTTACGATTATCTTTGCCCGTGCTAATAATCTAGTTACCATGCAGAGGAAGGAAACAGAACTGAACTCAAATGAAGAACGAGGGAAGTCACTCAAAACCAACAGCTAGGAAGCGACGGATTTCACGCACCACCTTTTCACGATTTCACGCTGGATTTCAGGCAACAGCTGCAAATTTTTTCAAAGTAACAGCATCTATTTCGGTCATCAGAGGTCCTACTTGTCTCAATTGCGCCCTACAACGTCAGCAATTCCACGTGACAGTTTTAGGAGCAGCATCGTGAGGAGGAGAGCGTTTAGTACCAGCCTGATGCTGCTGATGCCGTTGTTGATCAGCATCTCCTTCGGCGCTGCTCAGCTCGGGCAGGAAGCTCGTAAAATCTGCACAAAGTTATTTTACATTCAAGTTTTAAATAAATCTTTATTAACAGACAATCCTTCAAAGACTCGGGGAAGAAGGGGGTTCAATTCAGCACAGCTTTAGTAATCGGAAGCAGTATACAACAGTAATTACAAAGTGGTATTTAATGTTCAGATATAAAAAAACTAAAACCAACTGATAGAGCAGCTCGGAAATTCTGCGATCACAATTTGCCATTGCTATGAACAAATAAACACGTGGAATACATCAGTGATGGAAAACTTATACGACAACTGAAGTTTCTACAATCATGTGAGTATAAAAACCGGAACCTTTCGTGAGAATCGCAACAGGGATAGAAAATTTTGATTACTGACTTCTCTCGTAATCCACATGAAAAACAAGAAATAATTGTTAATATCTGTTTGCAGTATCAGTGCCAATTTGTTTTTGCAGTATCAGTGCCATAACACATATGCCAATTACTGCAAGGCCAACGTGACGGCGGTGATTTAGATTCAAAATCAAAAATTTCTAGCCGTCGACAATTTGGGATCTACTTTAGTGCAACGTAGTACGCAAACAATGTGCACTGTACGGTTTTGTTGTACATCTCAGTTTTAAATAGAAAACTTGTCTAGCATATCACAAGTTGACAAGATGTGAGTCTAAGATTAATACGAGGCATCTACGATTGAATGTGAGCAAGATAAAATTTGACGGATATATTTACTTTTTATGGCGAAGAGCAGCCGCTTGCGATGCCCGAAGACCCCAATACCAAGTTCCTTGAGCTCGTCGTCGTTGAGGGTTAAGAAAGTGCGCAGGTCGACTTCATGCGAGTTGAATACATCTGAAATACAACACGCATAGGATAAAATGTAATCAAAAAGAATAACAATAATGTTAAGCTGAAGATGGCATATTGGTTTTGTAATTCTCTGAGGCATGATACTATTGTCATCAAGCTAAAAAGCAAAACTAAAAAAATCTAGTAGAAGGTCCCTTCTTTAAATTACGGTATCCCTTCACTCATTGTTAGCTGACCATCATCCAATTCCTATCAATTAGCGTCATGATCTTCAACGACTTGTCCAGCTCCAAAAATTTCTGGATATTTTATCAACCAGTAAACAACACTAGGTAGGTGGAAACTTTTGATGAAAATCTGCATTTCGTTTAAAAATGTCAGAAGACAATTTTTCAGAAGTCAGTAGTTTTGATATGATTTATTATAAACTTTTTAATAGTCTACTCAGTTACAGTTGGAAATTATATAAACTGGAAACAAAAATAATTTTCAGCTATCAGAATAAGGCGAGATTAATTAGAGATTGATGAAACCTTCACAAAACTGCCAACGAAGATAATACTCAATCATCATAGTCATTAATCATCATAGTCATTAATCATCATAGTCATTAATCATCATAGTCATTAATCATCATAGTCATTAATCATCATAGTCATTAATCATCATAGTCATTAATCATCATAGTCATTAATCATCATAGTCATTAATCATCATTGTCATTAATCATCATTGTCATTAATCATCACAGTTATTAATCATCATACTCATTAATCATCATACTCATTAATCATCATACTCATTAATCATCATACTCATTAATCATCATACTCATTAATCATCATACTGATTAATCATCATAAGTACTCATTAATCATCATCAGATTAACTAGTATGACAGTGGTTATGAAACGCGGAGCTGGTGGCACGACTTTGGGGGACCTGGAGCACAGATACAAATCTAGGGCCGTTCTATCAAAAATGCTATAGTACACATAGCGACCTAGGGCTACACTTAGCGGCCGATTTCTCGTCTGTTAATGATGGATTTAGCTTGAGAAGCCGGAGTTACGGACTCGTGACTATTAATGATAGTACGACTCATGCTTTGGACAGACCGATATATTGCGAGAGCGACATGCTCTCCAGCAGAGCCGGCAGCTCCAGCTGAGAAGAATGGGCGGCACGTCTTGTGGTCCAGAAGCGACCAGCGCCCGACGTGAACTCGTGCAAGTTACTCGCTGAAAAGCGAGTCCCAAGCTGGTGTATCTGGTGATCGCTGTGTAGAGCTGCTGCGCCCACTGCAATAACATCATACATCAACCAAGGGTAAACAAGCTAACTTCACTTAAAGAATGCGTGAAGTAAAATATGAATACGAGCAACCGTATAACATCCTTCCATCCTCCACTATCCTAAAAACACCTTTTTAATAGTATTCTTTCTCTACCCTTTTTTTGCCAGATAAATAGGCATGTTATTCTTAATTCAGCTTTAAATTGAGCTGGGCACGTTGATTCAACTGCTAACTAAATTTTTGCCGAGATCAAACCAACTCGCTAAGAACTGAAGAAAGAACAACTTCAATTCACATCTAGTATGCAACTCTCAATTTGAAATTCGTTGTAAGCTTCAAACTTTTTTAATATAATTTACACATACCAAATACATAGCAGAAAATATTCTTTTTACTTTGCCCCCTGCCCTTCCGTTTAGCAATGTCACACTACTTCCCACTAAGAGTAAAATAACAGTTCCAGGTAATGACACGATATCGGTTGTGAATACACGCTCGAATAGCCCGTATATTTTACGGTGCCAGGCTTCAGACAAAAATAAAAATCATAATAGATGACTGGGGGTTCAGAATTTTACAAGAAACTAGTAGCATTCGAGATCTGACATCAATTGATAAACTCATTCATCGTCAAAATGCTATAACATCGTGACTGCATTAAAGAGGAGCAACATTTCCGGCATACAAAATGAAGCTTCAAAATAAGCGTTGTAATAGGCACGGTATACAGCTGGAAACTTGATGTACGCACCGCTGCCGAAGGAAGAAGCGGCGCTGTGGCCGATCCCGTCGCTGCTCTCGGGGTCACTCAGCGTCAGACTGGCCTGCAAAGCCAATAAATGCTAATATTAAAGCGAGTTCAGAAGATTTAAAAGCAGATGAAACGAAGGCTGCATAAAAATATGCTAATTTGGAGTACGTGTAGTCCGAACAGAAATAGATCTTAATCACGCAGTCTCGACCGGATAAAAACCAATTAAGGTCAGTTAATACATTATTATATATATATTATAATATTAAGGCCAGTTAATACAACATATTAAGGCCAGATTTGCCATCTAATATGATTAAGCAGACAGCAAGCAGGGGCAACAATGACCTGGTTGCTGGAGCTGATGGATGCCGCGATGCCAGAATCTACAGCGCTCGCCACGGTCGCGCCGCTGCCGTCATTGCCGCTCCACTTGCCCGCAGCGCTCAGCCACTCGTCTTCTTCCACAGGCGCTCCTAACAGTCACAGGACTAGAGTCAATCGCCAAGTGTCAACACGCAAATTGATTTTAATGATTATTCAGCAGTAAATAATAAAATTCCGAGACAAAAGCGTTCTATCTCACAAAAAAATTATACTTGATTATCTAAAAAAAATTATTTCAACACCTTACGTACGATTTTCAATAAATCTACTCAACTGCAAATAGTTGGGAATATACAACACAAATAATTAATCTTGATCTTAAAAATAAAATAAGTCTTTCATTGATGAGAACGCACCAGCAGTCATGGCGCACGGAGCCTCAACTTGAGGTAGGGAAGAAGGCTCGGTCATTCGCTGGGCTTCGGTCGTAGCCATGAGACGCTCGTACTGCAGGAACTGAGCAGACGAAGCCACGGCGTCTGACGTAAAGTGAGCTTGGGCCTTCGAAGCCGTCCAGTCAGCCGACACCGCGGCACCAGTCATATCTTGAGCCGCCCCGGTGGGTGACTGTGTCGCAGCAGACGTTCGGTCTACGGTTTTCTTGAGGAGTCCTGCCTGCTGGAACTGCTGTCTCAAAGGATACGACGGCGAGCTTTTACTGAAGCCGTACCCTGACCAGTTCGAAGTGGGCACTCGTACGGTACCTCCCACTGGTTCCCGCATTGCTAGAAACCGTGGAAGTTCATGAGGAGGCGTGTCTTTTAAAGTACTTTGATGGATTTCTTACTTACCCATACTACTTTTTAACAAGTAAAACTAAACCAACCGTTCCAGTCCGAATAAATAAAGGTGATCAGAACCATGAACAGGCTTTCAGAACTGAAAATGTACACTACTTTGTCATTTTGAGAAAAAAACGATAATGCTTTGACGTTCTACACTCATTTTTCTCGCAAACTTAAAAAAGGATGGCATAAAGTTCATCACATATAAACCATTATTTCTTCCACTTGTGCACTATTGTATGGGGAATTTTATGGAGGCAACACCAATAATTGACCAAATAAACTTTTGACTGCTGGTCGCCATGCTGCCATTTAATCTTAAAAGTTTATTTAAAATAAAATGAGAGCTTTCGATACGTATACTCTTATATTTCTTCGTTCGTTAGTTTTAATCCCATTTTTCTATGTATACATTCCCGAGAATTTCTAAATTTTCACGAGAATAAATGAGTAATAAAAAGAAGGCAAAAGACATTGCTTCATGTAGGTACCTATAGTGCATGGGAAAGAAAGCACTACTAACTGACTTATAACTGAAGCACGCTCAAGTTGTATCGGGATGGGAAAAATTCTTGGGCGTTTCGGTTACCGACATTTCCTCAATTATTACTAGTGGCATAAAACCTGTACCGGTTTGTTCATTTCAATCAAAAACTTAATGTAGGTATAGCAAGTAAAAATCCTCCCATGAGGTGCAGGTCCTGCAATGGAAAGCTCAAAAAATCTACAAAAACAAATCTACAATCCGAATCTACAAAAAACAGCGTTTTAATCTCAGATAAGAACAGCGATAACTCTTGGACAGGAAGTCGTCATGTCAAAATCCTTGACCTAACAACCGAGACCTGCGTTAAGATTCAACATAGACCAGGATCAACGACCGGGAAAGAAAACGACCCTCAAAACTTGTGTAGAGTTTGGAAAACTTAAAAAAAAACTAAGTAATGGCATGAATCCCGGAGAAATACAAAACAATTGGAGCATATACTACAGCACGGAAAAAGAAATTGGACGTTTTGAGGCGCGGACCGGGAATACAGGAAACAGTGATTCTTGCATTTCTTTGTTCTTGCCATCAAAAACTCGAATACTTTCCTTTATAAAACCTGTTTCCGTAAGTACATGTAAAACACAAAATGATGATATTGTGATGGTAATGTAATGATAATATGATAATTACCTTTATTAGCAAGGATCTGTTTGGCCTCGTAATCGGAGACGGAAAGCTTGTGCATGGCTTGTTGCAGCTCTTTCTCGCAACCAGGGGCTCTCCTGTCCTGGAACTCCGACAACAGCGAACTCAGGTCTGCAAACAGTACAAAGCTTACTTATTTTTTAATGGAAGCAAGTTTCGTACCATAGATTTATTGCCACAAAACTAGGCTAATTTATGGCACTTACAGAAGTTTAACAAGCAAGGTGATGCAGAATTAAATTCATGCAATTTTCAGAGACTAAACAATCAATCAAAATGATTCGAGTGTTTTCAGAGTTGCAAAATTGATTTACGGATCATTTCAACGAAAATTTCAAGAAGATGCTATGATCATCATAAATGGCGTCAGAAAATCTGAATTATTGTTTTGTGGGACGGAAGGTCATTCATAGCATGCGCCTTCTGTCCTATAGCAATCGGTCCTTTGACTGAGGAGGACCACAAGGAGCTTTAGGAGGGGACATCACCTCTGGAACGTGTCGCGCTGTCCGAGGTGTTGAAGTTAGCCTGAGCGCCTTGGGCTGCGGAGCTGGCAGGCGCCGCTGTTCATAAATATCGACTTATTTCCCAATCAAAGAATATAAACTAAATCACTAGTAAATCAGTGTATAAATTATAAGGTAGAGGTGACCACGAATAACTAGCACTTGAAAATAAAAAAGAAACTGAAAAAATTACTGAGAAAACAAGAAAAAAATATCACCTATAGATGACGTGCAGCTATAGAATGCACGACTATTTAAAATGAATAGACTGTTTCAGAACACTATTTAGCTTATAGATAAATGAAGGCAGCGTACCGTTTACGTTAGATATTTGAAACATTCGTTTACACGTTTGAGTGCCCAAGGCTACGCATAATTTCGGGACGCGTGAAATCGAATAGCCAAAATCATTTATATGTGGCTTTTAAAAATGAACAGCCTAGCTTAGCGCCGCCTTCTTGAAAACTTTCAATCTCAAAACATTCCAAGCATAATGCATTCATGTTGAATAGTTCGAATTAATACTGACAATCAAATAAAAATTATAAATTAGGGAATATAGGTAATCAGTTTAAATGTAGAGAGCATAAGATTACGGTCCCTTCACATAGTTTACTCCCGTCAGAGCATCTACTCTGACAGGTTGCTGTTGGACAGCCGGAAAAATGGGCTATTAGGCTTTACCTGACGAGGTTTTGAGTGCTGGGGAAGCGCCGCCGCTGGTAGGCTGCGGAGGGGCGAACTTGGTCATGCCAGGCGGGGACTGGATGTGTCCCAGCACTACCATCTCAGGGGAAGAGTCTCGTGGGGAAGACTCTTGGGGCGAGCTCGTGCTGGGGGAAACGACCCCACAGCTGCTGCTGCAGCTTCCCCCGCTCGCTGACTCGTCTGCAGTGCACACATACACAAAGACGTCATCACTGCATCGCAATCGCCATTGATTCTCATTGCTTATATTTTGCAATTTTTGAC
The DNA here is from genome assembly GCF_000764305.2 of Hyalella azteca. Taxonomy (NCBI): domain Eukaryota; kingdom Metazoa; phylum Arthropoda; class Malacostraca; order Amphipoda; family Hyalellidae; genus Hyalella; species Hyalella azteca. Next base: position 100,451 of record NW_025944967.1, on the reverse strand, counting down.
TATGCTCGTTGATGCATTTTTGACTATGCTCGTTGCAACTATGCTCGTTGATGAATATCCGAGTTCAATTAAAAACTCAAGTCTTATTTATAGTGTATGAACTCGAGACATTGATTGCAACGCCATTACTTACTACATTGATAATACGTCGGCACTTACTCTCATCATTGACATTTCCAACTAGAATCACGCGTCGCTTTACTTGAGTAACTTTATTCGTTAATAGATCACATTAGTGAAGGAACGTGAGTGGCAATTAAAATATCTAACTTACAAGATTAGAATCATAAAACGTCATTTCGGACGTGTTATTTAAATCGATATACTGTTTAGATTCAGAAAATGTATCGTCTTCAATCTTTTGTAGTTTTAACATGAATTTTCTGTTTTTTATGATGATAAGTGGTACTAAGACAGCGTGCAACGTTCCGATTCCGACTTTGTCTCAAGTAAATCTGTGTGAACACAAACGCTTTGTCTTGTTAACACTTTAGTTCTCTTGCTCAACCATGAGCCTACCTCCGGGTTCATTTAAATGCTTAGATCACCTAGGCAAATATACATTATAATATACATTCAATATTACATTATATACATTATAATCTTCAATATACATTATAATCTGTACAGCAGGCAGAGAATTAAATCGTGAAATTAATCGATTCTTTCGTGGATAAGTAACGACCGAGTGATGTTATTAGACCTGCATATACAAGCGTTAATTAGATCGTTTCTTCTATTCTATACGAATAGCATGATTATACGGAAAGTAATGTGTTACCGTATCGCCAGTAAAACAGGCGTTACCGTCCCGCCAGTAAAACAGGCGTTACCGTACCGCTAGTAAAACAGGCGTTACCGTATCGCCAGTAAAACAGGCGTTACCGTACCGCTAGTACAACAGGCGTTACCGTACCGCTAGTACAACAGGCGTTACCGTACCGCTAGTATTTACCTTACCGCTAGTACAACAGGCGTCACAGTACCGCCAGTAAAACAGGCGTTACCGTACCGCCAGTAAAACAGGCGTTACAGAACAGCCAGTAAAACAGGCGTTACCGTACCGCCAGTAAAACAGGCGTAATCGTGCAGCTGCTAAATTTCTACACTCAAGAGAACGTCGAGGATAAAGCTACGTAACTAAGCGGGGTTACGAGAGAACGTTAAGCTAACCACTATCAGGTTATGTTACGTTACGCTAACATTATCAGCAGGTACCATTCGAGAAATTGTTATTCATCCATCAAGTTGAAGCCGAGTAGTTATCGTTAGAGCCAATCAAGGTTATTCAATCATGAACTAATTGGACTGAATTCCCTTATCAATCATTATGATCAATATTCTAGTACATATTTGTTCTTTAGGCTTTAGAGCCGACACTGATGAGCGCTGTTTCTAAACGTATGCGTTGATCAATATTGAGAAATTCGTATATAATTAAATAAACACTCAGAAATAAACAGGTGATATTGTCCTTATGATGGGATACTTGTTGCACCTAGCACTGATTCGCTCCAATTACTGAATCAGGATGAGATAAAGGCACAAAGTACATCGTCATTTGGACAAAGCCAAGTGTCACTTCTCAGGGTACATAAACTACCATGAATGATACAGAAGTTACTAACCTACGTGCCGTCATTTATTGATAACTTCTTCAAGTTTCTAAATTGTACAATTGCCAAATCATGACAACTCCGAGCAGAAGTTCAACGATAATTTCCAATAAAAGCGGCTTTTATAAGCAAGCAGTGTTGATGAATACGACATTTCGGGAAAATGGATACGCAAGTAATAAGTAAAACAGTCACTCGGCTTGGTTAGTTTCATGTCGTTGACTAACTCTACGGAAAACCACGAAGAGGATTAGCAAAATAGAAAGTATAAAATAACGTGGAAGGAAGAAAATAAAACATAAAGCAAATGCAAAATTAGTATATTAAGCAAACCCATAAGATGCGAACAAAACAAAATGCCAAAAAAATAAATAAACTAGAAAAAAGGGTGACAGGAAAACAAAGCCGTTATTATGATGTTAAGAAGAGCCGAGAAATAAGCAAAAGCAAAAAATATAAAGCCGAGCAAATTAAACTAGAATCTTGATAAGTTTCACGCTAAAATGATACAATATAATTAAATGAAATGATACGATATACTGGAAGCGTAAAAAGCAAGACCTCGTAAGTGAGTTTGGAACAGATCTGCACACGATTAAACTTTAAAGCTAAACGCGATCAAATCCCGTCAACGTGAAAAAATATCAGAAATCGTAGCGTTTGTTAGCGCCGTTGATTTTAACTCAAAGTGATAATCCCAAGTTACAAAATTAATGAGAACCAGAGCTGTTCACGGTTAGAATGTTATCAAGGGAAAGAGAAAGTCGGCATAGTTTCCAAGTCAGATTATAGTGTCGTCTTAACATCAATCGCATTTGTCAGCGTTATTGACCAAAAATGAGAAATAATTGCAAACATCAACTCGGTTCACATTGAATCAAGCAGAGGCAGAAGGTCATACATAATCCACAGGATATGTTAGTAAAATTACAAGTCTTCCCAATTTTGTCGGATCCATATTTGTTAATCATATAAACTTGTATTTAAAAAAAAAAACAGAATTGAACGGAGCCTCAAATTCTAGTTAATAACATTGCACATCATTTGCACGTTCCATTTTCCCAGTATATTATAAGCGCACAATGCAATTCAGAGGATAGAAGTCGAAATCCATTCGAAATCATATGCATCATATTTCAAATACAAAAACCCTCGTCAAAGCACAATTACGTCATCAGCAAAATAAGGTTACTTTCCACTAAAACATCGTTTAGAAAAATCAAGGTTCACTACACACGAGTTCATTTTTCAATCTATGAGAACTTCGGGATCGATAAACTTTCGAACGCGAAAAATCTAGTGTTCCTTCAGCACTGGAAACCAAAAAACACTTCCTGTCTAAATTAACGCACGCTCACTCACTGGGCACTGGAAATCAAACAAGTCCTTTACCTTAATCTGAGTACGTGTATTCTATTGGCAGTATGATCCAATAGAAAAAAACCTTTATCTAAATCTAAGCACATATACTAACAACAAAGCAACGAAAACCGTAAAATAACCTCTGCCTAAACTCGAGTACAAATACTGAGTGAGCAAACGATTTCATAAAGCATCCTCTGTCCTAACAGTAGCATAAATTCCAAGTCATAGACTTCAGGACACATACAAGTCCCATTTAGTTAGATGCACACGTGCATTGCTGTTTCAGACGTGATTTGAAGTTTAATAAAGCAAACTTATCACTGCCGTAGGCTAGAATGTCAAATTAGGCTAATCGGCAAATGATACTTAAATCTGGACGCAAAACTAATCGCACATCAGCGAATAGCAAAGAGTCAATATCAAATAGTTTTCTTGTGGAAAAACAGTAGTTGTATGGAAGTCAGAGAAAACTTACCACCTTGGTAAATTATTTGGAATGCGATAACTAAATGACGGCACAGTAAAACGTCTATGATAAAGCAAGATATTCGAGTGAAATTTATGAGGAAATTTGTAATTGATCCAAAGATCGGTCAAACCATTCAAGGGCAAACACTTGAAATACTCATCTTTGATATAACTGTCACAGCCTTTACCGTCATCGCTTTGTCACAGATTCGGCGAATAATTGCGTCTTAACGAATTTAGAGGATTATTCTCTGCACAACTTACATGAATGCATCCAAAATATTGTTATCCAACTATCAATGCAAGAATAGAACCGTCAGCACTTAACGCTTGATGCGACACTTGCAAACAAGCATTACAAAGCTCATGAGCTACAACTGAATTTATTGAATGCAAACTTAGAAGTAGTTCGGGCTGGAACCCAACACGAACACCAAGCAAACAGCGGAAAATTACATGCTAAGCTACGCCCAACACACAAACGACCTCGCGTATGAGGACGATCCGAGTTAATAAACAAGAAGAAATAACAAGAAGTAATAGGACGGTAGTAAATGAGATCACCGGTCGATAAAGGGTTCTAAATTACTAATAATCAGCTGATCTTCGATTATTGAACAAAAGAGTCATCCATCAATCCATCTCCAGAGGCGTCAAAGCTCGTCAAAGTGAAATATAAACCGGGTCTTGAATAAGGAAAAATTTAGATCTATAAATGAGCAATAAGTTTCAAATGTACAAAATACCTCATGATTAGGATACTCATATGACCGTTGGAAAAGTCATTATTAACATAACAAGCAGCAACGTCTCCATATTCTCTCCTACGAAAGTACTGAAGTAATCACCAACTAAAACCCCAGCATGACATCTGGTCGGGATCGCTTAAGCAAATATTTATCGAGATGTCATCCATGTACTGCGATGTATCTGACAACCAAGAGAATATGGTTTAGTTTATGTTGTTTGTAGAGATCCACACTATTGAAAAGAATCTTAAGCGAGGATATCAGTGAAAAGGCGTTTCATGGCATCATTGGTGACCTCCGAACCCTCAGAGAATCTCATGGATATTTGGCACGGTTTGCTGTCGCTCGTTTGAGCAGTAGTATCTGAAGCGCACGACACTGTGGCATTTAGGCTCCACAAACCCAAGTTCCTCTCTGGCCACGAGGACCCGTTGCTCGCACTGGACGGTTTGACCCAAGCAGAGCCCGGGGCAAGATGCTCTTTATTTTCGCTGCTGGAAAGCTGAGGCCAACTTGATTGGCCCTCGTACCGAGGAGGCGAAGCCATATCGTCTCCAAGTCGCGCGAACATAGTCGCGCCGTCTAAAAAAGACGCCGCAGTTTCCATCTTAGAACAAGCCTTCTCAAACGGTTCCATGCAGAACTTTTCAGGGAGCCAGTTCTTTACAGGCGCGTCCGATGTAGTATTAGAAGGATCATTTACAGCCTCTATCAGAGCTCGCCAACCAGCATCAGACGCCGGATCCGTCACGCTCGATAAGAAGGGATCCTCAGTTCCCGAGTCATCATCCGTAAGATGTACAGTACTCTTCAGGCCATTCGAGCGCGGGACACCAAAAGCGTGATTCTGCTCGATGGCAGCAATGCAACCCTTAGCATTGGAGCTGTTAGTGATTTTAACAGCGCATGTCAATCTCTTAGGCACAGCGCCAGTCACAGACGAGCAGGTAAGTGATGTCATGCCACGCATCGTAGCGCTGCACGTCACAACACTAGGGAGAACTAACTTACTCTGATCACCAGTGACGGTGGTATCAGGTCTACCAGTCGCAACAGATCCCACATCAAAACTAGAAGCCACGCTAAGTTCTGGAAACGCATCGAGTTTACGAAGCTCCACAGACAACTCACCTGGTCTGCCCTGAGCTGCGTGCTGTTGCTGCTGCTGTTGCTGTTGCTGTTGCAACAGCTGAAGCTGTTGACGCGACTGAACATTATCGTATGAATGCACGTTGCCGTCATCAGCGGACGAATTCACCGGGTTAGCAGCCATGGGAAAAGCACTTCGGTTACCATAATAGTTGTTGTTGAGACTGAGATAGTTATTATTGAGATGGTCGCCAGTGGGGAAGCCGTAGCCAGCGCCATACTGAGCACTATTGTTGACCCCGAACACGTTGTTGTCATGCGCCATGTAGCTCGGTGAATTTGACGAAAGATTAGACAACGCAGCCACGTTCGCGTAGAAGTTGCTAGTTCCTGGAAAAATAGCATCCATTAGTTTCATGAAAATAAAAAAAAAAAACCACGTGTTCATGGACCAAAAAGTCACAAATCCGGTTTTTTACCCATTCAAAAAACACAAATGGCATATTTCAATAAATGGTATATTTCAAAATTAGTCGTTATTTCAAAGTTACGAGATTCTAATGAGCTATTAATGATGCCGAATCTGCTCATTTTTTTTTGTTTTAGAGCATTTGATTGAGCGAAAAATGAAGTGAAGGTCAACACAAAAGATGTCTAATATAAAACGTGCTTGCATATATTGTGAGCACAGCGCTCTACAGTTTTTATGATACGCTACAATAATAAAGATGACAGTAAAATAAAGGGTCCTTTCCGAAGTTATGGCTGTAAAAATCTAAAAATTATCTACCATTATTCATTGTTCGAAAATTTCGTTTGGACAGAGTAGTCAGATCAAGTTATACACAAAACAGAAACTAATTATGACAAGAGCCTAACCTACACACAAATATATAATTGTTGTCTTCATTTGTTTGGCCACATATAAAGAGAATTAGATCGACAATGGGATAAGTCAAGTTAAGGCTACAATTATTCATGCGTTGCCTTACACACGCTGCATGCACGAAAAATACACACGAGAACAATCTTTTTCATACAAATAAATTTTATTTATAATGGCGGTTTCAGCGTTTAGTAGGCCGTAGGCCTGTCGCCGATTCTCGACATCGCAGAATATTCACAGCTCGTTGCGGACTCGAACTCGCAACTCACTGCTACAATTCTGCTGTGCTTAACCGCCCGGCCTCCTCGCCGATTCTGACCAGAAACTGGCGCCTAGAGCTGGGATCGAACCCACGCCTCTCTGCTCCACTCCCTGGTACTCTGAACTTCAACCACTGTGCCACCCTGCCCAGTTATAAATCCTCCACAAATTATCAACATTAAAAACTGGTATCCACAGTTCATACGGTGACTATTTAGACCTGTGCTGCAAGACAGAATAAATGAGCAGAAAGTTTAAGGCTTCGTATTTGCTCGAAATTTAAATGTGAAAAACTCGAATTATGTTGATACCAACCCATTCAAAGTTTAAGGGAAATGTTCTTCAAATTTGATGACCAATAAGCAAAACAGGAGAAGACAAAGTTCAAATGATTAATTATTCAATTAGCTAATTCAAAAACTCTCTCACTTATGTGAGATGGAATTTCAATTTAACAGGCTTATTGAAAGAAAATTATCAGTCGTATGTGTGAGAGCGGCATTCCAAAATAAATTTCGTAATGTAATTACAAGATTTTTGGCATTCCAGGGAAAAATATAACTACAGACACCTTGATGAACTCGCCCACATTGGTGAGCATTCAGAAGCAAATTTCCATGCTCCCACATTGTAGTTACATTCTAAAATTTTTTACGATAGTTTGACTAAGACAGAGATCTTGTGCTGGCAAAACTGTCGAATAGAGGAATTAGTGAGAAAATGTTACTAATATGAATAGACCACAGGGGATCTCCATGACATGTCCCCACCAAATTTTGATGAACAGCGACTACAGAATGTAGTACAAATTAAATTTAGTTGGCGTGATTATACGCCGTAAATTAGAAAGGAAGTGGAGTTAGTTTCGCAAGACTTGCCCGACCTAGAATACTGGGCGCAGTTCTAAGCGGTTAGTTAGTCAGGGTCCAAACGTTTACCCCGTCGCGACCCTGCAGACCAAACGCAGCCACCACACAAAGGAACTCATGAGCGCGACTCACCCTCCGCATGATAGAACTGGCCAGAGCGGGGGGCGGGGAAAGGAAATCGGGTAGACATGGACTGAGAGGGTGGCCAGAGGGGCGAGTGTCCACCGCGCATAAGGGCACCCAGCAAGGGGGAGGTACTGGGGAGGTTAAATGAGGGGGAGCTGGGGAAGCCAGGTGTTGCAGGAGGGAAGGCAGGGGAGAGAGGGGAGGGCAAGTTGGTGGGGAATGGGAAGGGGGTCATGGGGCCGCTGGACGTCCGAGACAGAGGAGGTGGGACGCCGCCCCACATGCCAGGTCTGCCTAGGGCTGCAGCCACACAATCTTATGCATTTCCATGCCCAACACAACACTGTCATATGATACTTATTACTTAACCTAATACATAAAATAATCATAACTTTACAATATCGCCTACGTGACCAGTGACCACTAAACTAAAAATGAATTCCTGCACCTCGCGTAATGAGCTCATTACAACGATCAAGTTGACAGCCACACGCACTGAACATTAGGCTTTCATCAGGACACTCTCAAGTTGAAGTATTCATGTACATACAAAGAGGCAACCGCAACATGGACCCACTCGTCTTAGAAGCTCAAAGAATTATCCATTTACATAAGTGTGAGTTCAAGAACTCGAGTAGAAAATTATTTTTCTAATATCATTTTATAAATGTTTATATACGACTCACAATTTAATATTCATCGTTCCTGCAGCGAATTCCTATAAGCAATCGTGGCTTCTCGACGTCTCACAAACCTTCACCATCTAACCAATCTTTTATCGTGAATTTGATCGACTCGTGGATCATGTTAATTTTTTTCTATGACTTATATTGTCGGTTAATTTACGACCGCAATGTTCCGTCTACGAATAAATGAATTCGTTCCTCAACCGCAAACGAAAGACTAGCAGTGTAATTACTTTCTTTGCAAGTGTTAGTGCGAAAAAAATCAGTCCCGGGTTTTGATTGAAAATTAAAATAGTCCCTCGCATCAGTTAGTTTTTCCTCGCTTTACAATATTTATAATATGCTGACATTTCCATATGGGAATGGCTGCTAGTCACGCTCGTGCTACTGATCATTAATGTCATAACTGATATATATTATGAGTCAATGTCTTTGGCACATCAAGAAAAGAAACGAGACGTGGTCAGTGCTTGAGTACTGAGCAAAACTAATCCATTGAGCAGACAAACTTTGTCTTTAAAAATGCATATCGTAGCTTCAAGCAACGTTCGAAATCGAGAGCTTGGGCTCATTCGTTCAAAGAAGTAATTCGACAGTCTGCAGAAACACAAACACGCCAGGTATGTCAGTGAAAACACCTACAGCATATTTGATGTGCGCTCAAGGATTAACAGCAAGCAATGGAAAACCTGGAAAGTTGACGGCCTAACATCCGTTAACAGCTTATATTATTGGCAGCATTATGGAGGCATTTTATTATTATTATGATTATTACACGTGATGACAGCTTACTGGTATGCGGGAGGGCGGTATGCGAGATGTGGTACGATGGCGGGATGCGCACCGACGGCAGCCGCTTGTCGCTGCGGGTCACAAGCTTCCACGCTTCGTAGATGTGAGCTGCACACAAACATTTCCATCAAAACCTAATGTATTTCTAGGAATTCTGCTTACATTACCAAAATATTCTTGAGCTTTCATGGTCCAATATATGTAGTGAGAAGTGCGCCTTCTACTCCAAGTAATGTGCAAAGAAAAAAATTATTCAGCGCTTTATTGCTTCATTCACCAACAAAACGGGTATTGTTAAAAGCATAACTAGCTGCGTTTTGGAAGCATGAGAAGTCTACGTGCCATTAACACACACAAGAATGTCGCTCTAAATCGCATTGTATGAAAGTGGACATATTTGATAACTTCATTAATTCGTAGGCGCACTGAGATTGAGAAGAAACCTAATATAATCGAGATAGCATATCTTCCATTCTATTGAATAAGTTTGCGTCGTTTAAATTCATAGCAAATAGCGTCGTGGCCATGGATCCATCCTATCCAATAGCAATTTAGGGTTAAACTTACAATAAGTACTCAATTGAAATTTCAGGGATTCTTAAGCGAATGCATACTTGAATAAATTTGGCTCTCTGTGATAAAATTGATAACAATAGATTATTTGCGTAGTTCGCATTCAGAGCAAAATAGTGTCGTGGGCAAGTTCCTTCCCTATAATTGAAATTTTTGGTTGATATGGCGTTCGGAAATCCTTATGAAAAAGAGATTTTTTTGCGAATGCGTAAAAACCTTATTGAACCAATTCAAATTGCTGAACAGAACTTGAAAGAACTCGAGGGCAAAAAAAAACTCGAAAGAACCTGCGTCCTTCTCGGCGCCCTTGATGACGACCGGACGGCGGCCATCAGGACGAGGAGCCTTCGGGACGATGACGAGGTTGAAGCTCTGCATGACCTGCGCCATCTCGTCGGGGGTGACAGCATCAGAAGCAACTTCGAACATCAGCACCAGGGGCAGCGCTCCCTGAAAAACATCAACGCTTGTGACCCTTGCAACTTCGCAAGTACTTCGCCCTGCTAGGAATAGAAGTTCATTCATTTCCAAGACGAACTGAAAAGTTAGCATGTTCATGAATAATAATTATTTACAGAACAATCTATTTTTGTGACCCGTGTGCCGTTACAAAAATTGCCTGTCTCCTGATAACGGCCTGTTAATACAAATCACTATCTACGCAATATTACCGCAATCTAAAACACTACATTTTTTTGAACATATAAATTGAAGTCAATAAAGAAAATAATATCTTTCACTAATAACAAAATATCTTTCACTAATAAAAACAATAAAGGTTCATATAATATGAATAAAATTAGCGGACTCACGATGATGTTCTGTCGCGCTGCGTAGACGTTATCGATGGCGCCTGATATGACGACAGAGCTGCGCTGCAGCGGCGGCAGGTCTGTGTCGTTCGAGTCCGGGAAACAGATCCTGCACACAAGGCAGACTCGTGCATCAGGGATAAATATAAAAAATATATAACTCAGTACTCACTGCAGTGAGTGACAGAAAGCGCATTCTCTCGTCGACGAAAACTTGAGGTCACGGACGGACGGACAGACAGACAGATGGACATGGCGAGCACAATAGTGCATTTTTTTCCATAAATGAGAAAATGCGCTAAAAATTCATGCTATGAATATTAAAATTAACCGTTTGAGCAACAACGTTTCAAAAAGCACAAAGTGCAAATCATTTGACTAGAACGGAAATTCTAGCACAAACATATTAAGATTTTATATGGTAACAACCAACATGAACACACCAGTGGCCAAGAATCTTTAGTTTAATAAGCCTAAACATTGAAAAAGAGGTTATTATTAACCAAAATGAGGTTATTAACCAAAATGTTGTTATTGTAAGCACTGAGTATCACTGTACGTACGTGGTGCCAGTGCTCTGCATGATGCGTCTTAGCGTCTCGTTGTTGCGGCCCAGCACAAAGGAATGATGCTGCGGCGACACCTCCACCTTCATCTGTACATTCAGGTGGCTCTGCGACACACGTAAATGTTATTAGGGTGAGATTTAATTGCGAGGACTATCATTCACTATCAAGTTGAAGTTTCATTAGCAAGTCGGAGTTTCATTAGCAAGTCGGAGTTTCATTAGCAAGTCGGAGTTTCATTAGCAAGTCGGAGTTTCATTAGCAAGTCGGAGTTTCATTAGCAAGTTGAAGTTTCATTAGCAAGTTGAAGTTTCATTAGCAAGTCGAAGTTTCATTAGCAAGTTGAAGTTTCATTAGCAAGTTGAAAAATTCACTATCAAGTCGAACAATTCACTACCAAGTCCAACTTTCACTACCAAGTCCAACTTTCACTACCAAATCGAACTTTCATCACCAAATCGAACTTTCATAAACAAGTCTAACTTTCATCAACAAGTCGAGCTTTCATTACCAAGTCGAGCTTTCATTACCAAGCCGAACTTTCATTACCAAGTCGAACTTTCATTACCAAGTCGAACTTTCATTACCAAGTCGAACTTTCATTACCAAGTCAAACTTTCATTAACAAGTCGAACTTTCATTAACAAGTCAAACTTTCATTACCAAGTCAAACTGTCATTAACAAGTCGAACTTTCATTAACAAGCGAACTTTAAAGACCAAGTTAAACTTTAAAAACCAAGTTAAAAGAGGGACACTAGTAGCGTTCACCAGCTAGGTGGTGTTAGCTAAATACGTAATGATAAATAAAAAAATTGAATGACCGTTTCTTTGCTATTCATTGTGTAAATGCTGCTTAATTCCTGTATCGGGACTATCAATTAATTAACTTTTTCATCATCACTGGCATAAGAATTCATCGTTTAATCTGAACACTCAAGTTAGGCACACGTCGGCTGAGGTCTCAGCTCACGGAAGAGGTTGGGTCGGCATTGCGGCAGACATTGCCTGATAATTCATTTTACAGCAGCACATGAGGATCTACAGGTCAATAAGATGCATATTAAACACCAAATCAATCCATATTCTTAATTTAGGAAATACATTGATAAATGAATGAAAGGCATAACAAAATTTTAGCAGTCTATTAATTGATCAGAGCAATGATACTAGAAAAATTGAAGCATTAAAATTTCGATAACTTCACAACTGCCAAGATAAAAAAATTAAGTTCTCTCAAAATAACAGATGTTAGGTATATAAACGCGGGAAGAAATAAACAGCTGAAGTTTATTCATAACATGAACATAAGTCTAGTAGAAGGAGTGGAAGTCTAGTAGCTACTTCAAACTATCGTCAGTCATGAAAAGATCCGGTCAAATGACACGATTTTAGATCTTCTGTGAACAAGGCACGAAAAGGAAAAGAATCGGCAACAGGCCACATCAGGCCTACACTTCAGCTCCGACATCACTATGTTATGTTATGTTATGTTATAGGAGCGCGTATATTGTTCATGCGCGCACTGCTACTTACAGCGATGGGACCACAGAGGGTCTGGAGGAGCGTCAACGTGGCTTCCTTTACACGCGTCACGTCTGTCTCGCTGCCCCGCACGCTGCCTACAATCTGGGGGTCCACGTCTACTGTCACGCACAGCTCCACCTGCAACACGAACCATGCAATATAGAAGCTATGTAAAATGTATTTATTCTAACACAAAACCATCACGATGGAGGGCATGTAAAATACATCTGTGCAGACTGTCACGAATAGCTCAACGTGAGGCACGAAGCATTCAAGGCACAGCTCAACACGTAACACGAAACTTATACAGTGTAGAGCAGGGAAATGCAATTTCTGTACAAGGTTCACTGCAGTGGCCTTGTACAGACAAGAGCAATGGAAAAACGAATTTGGATTTCCTGAAACTGTGCTAAATAAGACGCCCTGGGATTTGATAATATACTTCCAACCAACTAAAAAAATTGGATTCTTGCAACATCATGACAGGATCACTTGCGCTTTTTGACAATGGATTAAATTATTGAGCATTTATTGGGTGGGGTTGGGGAAATGCTCAGATGCTCACTTCCCCCAGCAACGCCATGCCACTGCAAATGTCCTCATTGGCGATTTATACAATATTATGAAAAAAATTAACTTCGTAGGAGAAAATAAATGCCATCACAATATTATGATGAGTTCAACATACTCTACAGTATAGTTAACACTAAATTCAACACTCCATTTAACATTCTCTATAGTTAAATTGAGAGCTGATTAATTTCTATTTTACTCTTCAAGAAAAACCCATATAGAATGAGATGCAAAGAAGAATTAGACAAAAATTCCATCCAGGGGCTGAAAAATTAACAACAAACAATTGATGAGAAGACTTCACTGTTGTTTGCAAGAAAAGGGAAAACTTTGCATGCTAATATCTTGATTGATGGCAGATCTATGATAACATTCCTCAATCAATAGACCGTAGTGGAGTAAATAGACACACTCCCTATGAAAGGACAACAATGCGCCCCTTGGCTAAAGCGACATTGCCTCCTCACATGTCCAGCACATGGCCACCAAGTGGCAGATTACCTGAACATTGAAGAGACCCTGCACATGCTGGACAAGAGCGTTCGGCTCAGAGATCGCGATGAAATCTGCATTGGCTTTGAATGAGAAAGAAAACACAAGCGGCGTGAGCTGTCGAATAGAAGCTCGGGCATCCTCGAGACCGCCGAGCTCCTCGCCACGGCTGTTGATGGAGACTTGGTTGCTCTTGCGCGTCTCGTTGTTCTTGTTGCCGTCGGGGAAATGGATGCTAACGCCCGTACGGCGCACCACGGGCTGGATGGTGTTGCCAGCCTTGCCTGCAAATGATACAAGTGTCATTCTCATAGTGCCAGTAAATCAAAACATAAGATGCACTTTCACCGACAGTTACACAAGTTTCCTTTCCTCTGCAAGAAATGAACACTACTTTCCATTCAGAAACACTGAGAAGATATAAATTTGTGAATGAGTGAAATTTAAATTCAGTCCTGCTACTGTTTGGTGGGAAATCAGCAAAATATTCATGATTCATCAACAAAATGATGCATTTAAAAAAGAAGTCGTATAGACAATCTATAAAAATCCCTCTATGTTGATGGGATCTAATCTTTATTTTGCCTCTAAATTGAAATTCAACTGATTCAAATTACAATTTAGGACACCAACATAGATGTTACAGCACAGCATAATTCTGCCGTTTTATCTATACCGTAGTGCAAGAGAGCAAGAGGACCATAGAAGCAACATACCAATGATGTGGGAGTGCAACATACCAATGATGTGGGAGTGGTGAGTCCAAGACACGTCCATCTTCATGGTGATCTTGTTGTGGGGCTCCAGCTGCTGGCGGACCATCATGCTCGCTATGGAGACATTCTCAGGTGTCCCGACCACACGGATGTGTGGATCTGCAGGTTACACAATACAGCTCATTTACTAGTGAATATGCTTTGAATTTTAATACATGGATTTATATCCAAGAGAAACGTGTACATGTAAACTTACGCAATACTAATAAAATTTATGATTTATAGCAGGAGAGACAAAGCATTCATCTCTAAAAATTCATTAAACCCTGCACCACAAGTTCTTGATAATTTTATATAAAAGCTATCAAGTCAGCATGCAACAATTGGTTTACACAACTTCTTTGACCATGATCAATGATTTCATAACATTAGTAAACCAAATCATATCATAAGCTCTGAAGATTTTATATCAGCTTTCTTATATTATATGTAAAAAAGAGGTCAAGAAAAAGAGTGTTTGAAGCAATCAGGTAAGAAAAAACTATTAATGTACATAATATAATGTTAGTATAGGTAGGCAGAATTTGTTCCTTCAAGCAGGTTTCCTTGAAGTCCAGAGAATTTGTTTTGTTGATAATTTTCTTACTAAGTTTTTCAAACATATCAAAGAATATTCTGTTTGCACTGGTAAATCAAAAATCGGGATGCCGATGAACGTTTTTACTTCGTTAACAATGTTTCAAACAATCAAGGCTCTGATAAATCCAGTAGTTGGAAGGTTGATGGCTGGAGTACTCTCCTTAATGTTGAGGGCCTTAATAATTGATGTTGAGACTAACAGGAGTAGGTGCTTGTGCTAGTCACCAAAACATGTTTCCCCAAATGTGCTCTACATGGAGTGATCAATTTCCATGGCCTTCAACATCTCATGTAGTCAGAAAAAATCAACTAAATCGAATGACAATACTTAATGAATTTGGCAAGTCTTCGAAATTTCTCAACATAATAACTTACTGAAATTTTCTAAAAAATTTCACTACAACACCATATCATTCAGAATTTTTACCTTGCTTTCAACACCTAATTTACATGTACACGCCATTCATCTAAGTAAAAAAATTTGGAGGCAAACCTGGAAATGTGCAGAAAATTCTTTTTTTTTTGTAGCTCTAACAAGAAAATAATATTTACAATACAAACAACTCTTATAAATGCATACTTGGGATTAAATTTTAACATGCAAATGAAACAAGAAACTACTATGTAACTCTGATTTTATTTAATATCAAGTAACTGTTAATGAATGAACATATACATATCGATACTTCCATCTTGTAAGAACATGCAAAAGAGTATCAAATCAATAGCCAGAACAGTTCTTCAGTTGCTCATGTATAAATTTTTGGTAATGGTAAAGACTAAAGAGTAAATATATGTACGGAATGATAAAGAGATTATTATTAATAGGAAGAGACATGATAATATAGCATGATATACAAATCAGGCAATGTGGGCTTTTTTGACAAATTTTGGGACCATATAAAGTAACTACAAGTTACTAACTTGTTAGCAAAAATTAGATAAGGAATGAAAATGATAGAGTTACACATTAATAGCATCAATAACAATTGCAAAAATCTTGAGGGTCAACATCAGAATATATATAAATTAAGCATAAGACATGTTTAACTATAGTGTAGTTACATGTGCAAAAATTTCTAGGGTTAACATGAGAATATATTTAACAAAGGTGCGGGACATCACATATGATATATTTACATATCCAGCCAAATGGATGTGAAAAAAAAGGTAATCTCTAAGCCACAGTTTGGTGTGAATTCTGAACAACTGTCTGAAGGTTGTGCTTTCAATATTTTTGTGACCGTAAATGTGGCTTGAATGCAGTATAATTTTACATATTTTAACCTTGTCTCACACTAACAGTCTGAAACAGATTTAAAAAAAAAAACTTGACTGAATGAATTTTCATTGGTAAAATTTAGGGTGCATTTATAAGAATGTTATTGTTGCTTGGTATCCCATATTATTATGGGATATGAGTAAGTTTTGGTTATATACTTGATCCAAAACTTTATGCTGAATATTAAGCTATTAAAAGAAAGACTGCTCTATTGGGGAAAATTAAGCAAAAGCCACCTGTGAATTTGACTAAAATAGCTACCTTGAATCTGGTCAATTTAATTTGTTTCTATTATCTGTTCTCAATTTCTTCAGTGAAAAATAAAAGAATTCATCTATTTTTACTAGGATATTTTCAAAATTGCCTGTGAAACAGGGTTGGCGATTTTTTTGATTTTTTTAAAAAAATCAAAAAAATCAAAAATCAATGATTTTTTTATTTTTTCATGATTTTTTTATTTATTTGATTTTTTTTATTTTTTCACCTTTTTTGTCTTTTTGAAGTGTTGTTTTTTATGTTGAAATTAGCCTACTGACAATAACAGTATGTGGATCATAATGGATGGCTAAAAAGGGCACTTATTGCCTTCAATAATGGCCAACAGGCCAAGGTTCTGTTTACCACTTAGGGATTTTTGGGTAAACAATTATCTTAAGTTATGAGAAAAGCTAACAGCCTAACACTGTTTGAGATAAACATGTGCACAATTCAAATATTTTATATCCATTCACTGCATTTAATTATTTTATATATAGTCTTGTAATTGTAATTCTTTTGTTTCTAGTTTTAATTAGAATAATCGTATTAGGGTGGAAAATCTTTCCAATTGCCTAAAAGGTCAATAAAATCTCAACCTCTCTATATACAGGGTGGAGCAGAACTGATTGAGCAGTTTTGAGGTAAAATAAAAGAGTAATGGAGGGACATAAAGAAGAAAGTTTATGTTCCTAGAGGTTAGCATAACATACCATTTAGAATACTTATGTTTTGAAAACAATATCTGGAAGATGGGGGCTGTTAGCTGTAACACACTGTTGGAGTCGTTCTCAGAGGAGGGAGTAACCATGACAGTGAATTCCAATTGCTATGCTGCAATGTTGCAAAATTTCTTGCAGCCCATGATGGAAAACATTGTTGAAAATGGAGCATTGTGAGACGTGTGGTTCCAGCAGGATGGGGCTACAGCTCACACAGCCCGAAGGTCACTCAATGTTTTGAAATGTATGTTCCCAGACTCTGAGGGGTGATTTACAGTGGCCTGCGAGGTCACCTGATTTGAGCATTTGCGATTTCTTTATTTGGGGACATCTAAAAGAAAGGGTGTTCAAAAGTCGCCCTCACACCCTACCGCAGCTAAGGGAACAATTATTGCAGCAGAGGTTATGGCCATACCTCGCCATATGTGCGAACGTGCTGTAGGAAACTTCCGAGAACAACTCCCAACAGTGTGATGCAGCTAACAAACCCCATCTTCCTGATATTTTTTTTTTCAAAACATAAGTATTTTGAATGGTATGTTATGCTAATCATGATTAAAATAAACTTTCTTCTTTATGTACCTCCATTACTCTTTTATTTTGCCTCAAAACTGTTCAATCATTTCTGCCGCACCCTGTGTAAGCTAGCTAACACATTTAAATTGTATATTGTAATCAATATATAACAAATAGTCAAATAGCTTTAAAGACTACTTATAGCCTTATAAGAATTAGCTAAGCTGCTAGCTACATACAACGTATTGTACTCTTGATGCCTCTGTACCAAAAACATTCCATTTATTGGAACCTAATACACACTAAAGGCAACAAGTTTATATACCAATTTGTCATTCATAGTACATTTATACTAAACCATGAATAACAATACCTCAATATAAATTAAAGACTGCCACTCAATATTTTTAAATATATGAAAAAATCAAATAAATCGAAAAAATCAAAAAAATCATGTGATTTAATCACATGATTTAATCATTTTGATTTAATCATTGCCAACCCTGCTGTGAAACAATCATTTTTACCTGCAGTTTCAGGAAATTTTTGCTTATTTGCTCAATATTTCAAATTCATTTTCAAATTGGTAACCAATGATGTGATCAAGAATCCTGATTACTGGTTACCATAATTACCAAGCCTTAATGAATCCTAATTCAGGAAGGCTCGATTTTTAAATACCTAGGTAGATAGCCTAAGCTGGGTAGGCTATTTTGACAATAATTGACATCATAGAATGATAGAGTAGGTATAAGCCACTCAGCTGCCCTTGTGCCTCTTGACAAGTTGACCCTGTTCAGTGTTCAACTGTTCATAGATTAGGTACTTCTATCAAATTCTAAAAATTATATACAAATTGAATAACAATTACAATAAATAATTTTATCCACTAACTCTACTTTACCCAAGTTAGTACCTACTACCTACCTACCCTAGTCCCATAGTGGCAAAGCAGAGAGTTTTTTAGACTCTCCCTCAAGTTCACTTTTGAGTCCTATTATCCTATAAGTAGACCAGTAAAGTATCCTGGATACCGGCACTATCATACATAAGAAATTAGTTTAAATCTTGGGTAAATGAGGAAATTAAAAATGAACTGATTCTGAAAAATCTCTGGTTTGTCACTATGCCTAGTCCTACTAGGCTACTAGGCTACTGGCTAGGTCATAAGGTCAAAATGATTTGAAAAATGAACCTAGTAGACTAGTTTAGTGAAACTTTCTAAGTTTCAACTTTCAACAAAGTTACGATTATCTTTAAATAGCATTATAGAATTATTAACAACCTAACAAAGTGATTTACTATTGTCATCTAGTTGATATTAACTTGATAAATTTTTTACTTCAACTATCAGTTGACAATAACAGTGATGCCACACAATGACACTGTGCCACAACTTCACAAGCCACATGCCCAAACGTCACAACCCTTGCGACTGTGAGGCTGTGATCTTGTCCCCTGTTGCATTTGCATTGAGATGGAGAAAATGTGGCAATGGGTCTAGTCTAGGCAGACTGAGAGTAGGCCTAGCATCTAGCGGTCTATTACCTACTATTAGGTACCCGTACCTAGCTAACCTAGGTATACTAAGCATCATCGTCCACCATGCTATCATAATCAGGCAAATCTTAACATAACTGTCAATTCAACTAATATTTAGGTACATGACTTGACTTATCATCTTATGCAGTTAGCTATGCGTTACACTGTTACCTACAGTTTGTTCCAAAAATAAATTGTGGTAAACTATTAAACTAGGACCTCGTGCAGTCATGCTTAATCTTAGCATCAAGCTCAACTTCTCAACTCTCAAGTATCCGTTGGTATCGTTATTAATACTCACCTATCATGTCAAGATAATAATTAAATGCGGCCATCCCAGTTTCATCCGTGTAATCCATTTTTAGGATATCAGCTAGCTATCTCACTCAAAAAATTGCGACTTAAATTGTTTGGTCATCCAATCTTCTACCGTATTTTTGACCCATCTGATACTATGTTAACTTCATAATTCATTAGCATCCTCATTCATTGAAACAACTCAGCTTTTAGAACAACAACTTTTTTAGAACAATTAAAAAGTTTGAGTCACTTCAAGCAAGGTAAACTGTCAACAGTTCCTAAATCAGTCATTAAAAATGGCTTTCCGCTGGCGTTCCGCGCCATTAGTAAGAATTGCTCCAAAGGAAGTTGCTACTAGACGCACTCCTAGCATGCACGTATCTTTTAAAAGCCTCTTCATTTGTACGAGCCATTCATTTACCTCGCCAAAACATTATGACCTGCGTTGAAGAATGAATTTCAGCTAACCTTGCTAAAAACTGATATGAAAATTATTAATATCTTGGCAAATTATCTATCTGTTCCGCTTCTGCACCTATCAAACTTTTCTTTAGCATTTATAGCAATTACAAGCAAATTAATTGTAATTTCTACTTTTAAATTTTTATTTCAGTCACATAAACAAACGTGACCTAGTTTGATAACATGTAACCAAAGGTTAAAATTAAGTGCATTTAAAATAGTTGGCAGCATTAATTCGATCCAATCGCCCACCAAAATATCCAAATCTGCGTTTCGTATTGGCAGAATTCATTTCTAAGAACAGATTATAACCGTGGTATCTAAACTGCTCTGCAGTTGACACTAGCAAGGTACGAAAAAACAGCAAGCGAGATAAACTTCTTGAATTTCATGCTCATTTTGAATTTATTTTTCATCGAGATGATGAATCGTTGCGACAATCAAGAAACAGCATACAGTGGGGGGAAATAAATATTCGTACACTTGAAAAATCGTATTTTAATGTATGCAAGTACACAAACTTAACAGGAAAAGTGATTTAAATTATGTATAGAGACGCATAGTATTCAAAAATACTATCAAAAGAAATTAAATCTCAATGCAACAAAAAACAATGCAACATGTTCACTTTTCNGTGTGGTGATATGGAGCATGTGTGTGGTGATATGGAGCATGTGTGTGGTGATATGGAGCATGTGTGTGGTGATATGGAGCATGTGTGTGGTGATATGGAGCATGTGTGTGGTGATATGGAGCATGTGTGTGGTGATATGGAGCATGTGTGTTGTGATATGGAGCATGTGTGTGGTGATATGGAGCATGTGTGTGGTGATATGGAGCATGGGTGTGGTGATATGGAGCATGGGTGTGGTGATATGGAGCATGTGTGTGGTGATATGGAGCATGGGTGTGGTAATATGGAGCATGGGTGTGGTGATATGGAGCATGGGTGTGGTGATATGGAGCATGTGTGTGGTGATATGGAGCATGGGTGTGGTAATATGGAGCATGGGTGTGGTAATATGGAGCATGTATGTGGTGATTTCACTGATTTGGAGCATTTGCACGGTGATTTGGAACACGGGTATGGTGATATGGGCCCCCTGTACGATGATATGAAGCCCGTGTACGGTGATGTAAAGCGTACGATGTTAAACATGAGAAAAACGATGCGGAAATGCAGAGTGCACGAACACAGGGAAGATATATTAAGTTCTCAGATATGAAAATATGGCGCATAAATACGAAGATTTCGTATCAAAATATTCTGTACTAACTACATCATCGCAGGGCGCATGCCTGATGCCAGCTTCGCCTAACTTCACACTTTAATGACATTCCTTTCCGTGGGTATGAACACACGAGGGAATAGCAGCCTATGAAGACTAGTTCTTGAAGCGATTACGCCTTATGTCAACAGCCACAGCGTAAGCATGCAAAAGTAAAAAGTCATACTGCACCTGGCCAAACCAACTACCGTCCAACCTCTTCTTGCCTAACCTACACACGTTGCAAAATTTCACCACGCGAAACGTACCTGAGCGGACCTTAAACCTAACCTTATTAGCTGTTGAACGTTAGCTGTGGGGCAAGTGAGAAGGAAGAGCAAGTTATCAGCTGCATTGAGATTGTGAATCAATGCAGCGTAAATAAATAGGGGCCAGAAGATGTTAGACAAAAGTGGGTGAGGCCGGATGCAGAACTGCCTGCTTATGAGCGAGCATGCTCAAGTTTTCGCTCAAGACCTACGGCGCTATTATCTTATAGCAGTGTATCACTGGTGCGGGTTATGGTGCTCCAGCGTAGACTACGGCTACTATCTCTGAGACTGAGTAAAGTTATTGTAGGCCGAGGTTGAGTGTTGGCTCCATGGCTGGCTACCTAACATCGCTGGTGCAAACAAATGCAAGGATTATTTTGCAAATGTTTACCGACCTTCCAAATTGTTAGGCTTATCACAAAACTTGTAACCTCGAGGTCTGATGATCACATTCCAGACCTCGAGGTTAGAAGTTTTGAAAACGCTCGTGTTGCTAAAACTTGATTTCTTGGCACGGAGTGCGCTCTTACCAGAGAGAGATTAAACCAAGAGGTGCCAGATGAGCCTTTTGCTGACAAATTCACCGATCTGGCCCATTTTACAGTTGAGATGATCGGTAAATATTATACGAGATCCTGGAACAAATGTGTTTTTCAAAAACCCGAACAATTTATTAGTTGGATTTCGAATTAGCTACTAAATTTCTGATAGATATCGACTTGGGAGCCATTCTGGCTGATTTGGCCTTTCCTCTTGCCGTCATCTGGCAACACTGGCCGGAACTTGCAAAAAATATAGCTAACTCAATAATCACTGCAGTGAGTGACAGAAAGCGGATTTTCTCATCGACGAAAACGTCAAGTCACGGACGGACAGACAGACGGACATGGCGAGCACAATAGTGCATTTTTTCCATAAATGAGAAAATGCGCTAAAAAGGCCAAAATATATCTATTAGTTAAATGGTAATTTTTGGGGTAAAAATTGAATTTTCTGTTTTTGTACGTTAAAAATGCAACAAATGCAAGTCCAGCTTAATTTTTGCAGATAAATGCAATTGAAAAAGGACAAAAGCGCCATTTTTGGGCGGAAAAAGGCCCATCTCGCAACGATAAAAAAGGCCATGGATGACCGTGAATGAGAGAAATTTCGACGACACGATATTGGGCCAACGGTCATGGCAGATGACGACGCGTAATTCATTTCATAATTTGGGCATAACTCACCAGTTCCATCGTCGTCAGAAGGCAGCACTATCTCCAAGTCATCGTCAAAAAAATCCATCGTCATGGTAATTTGTTTGAGGAATGAATGCATTCAACATATCACAAATTTACATAAATCAAATCATTAGGCCGTAAGCACCTCTACTTCAAGTGTCAAGTCTAGTAGAAGGTTCTTACTGCCACGTCAATAGATTAATAAACTTAAACCTAATAAACTGCAACAAATTAAAAGCATGTCAGATAGGCAGATGCAAACTATATAAATGAATTTATTTGAATTGTGCAACAAACGGACACATGAATGGAGCTTCTGCAACTTGAACTCGAAGTAATCATACATTAGAGGGTGCAAATTAAGGGCCCAAAACGTATTGATTAAGTGAAAAAAGTTTAGCAGAAAATAATCCTGAGAGGATATACATTCTCATTCCCACAAAATGATCTACATGTTTGCGTCAATAATATGGACTAAATCGATTAGTGCGTCGCCTCAAGACGCAACTGAAATAAATACATTCTTCACCTTGCTCAAGTCCTTTTCCTAAGAGGCAAATCATGTCACTAATGCAGCACGATAAACATAACTGCTTCCATTAAGGCAGCAGTAGTGGAAGACGAGAACATTCAAGATGATAATATACGGAATTGTGCAGTTCGAGATGTGTATGTGGCACGGAAATACAATAACCGAACGCTCAGTTCACATTTGATTGATTAGTGCATACCACCGATAATGTTCAATCTACAATCGAACTAAGGAATGAGATCAGTCATTATAAAACAAAAACACATCTCTTCAGATCTAGTATTCATTCCTCGAAGAGTTCAAAAATTATTGAAACGCAACAATTAACCGATTCAGCAGTCTGAGTTGGAAGCGAGCAAAGGGAATCGATAGGTTGTAGGTCGAGCAGCCTGACGGAGCTCACTGAGCAGTCTGATAACAACTGAAACTACTGATCATGCTCAGCTAGATGACCACCCCTAGAGTTCGCTGGTAATCATTTAGCAATGATAGCGTCTTATCGTAGCCAGAAAAATGCTCGTGTGTTTAGATCAGATGACGCGACTTCCTCGCTTATCTCGCGTGAGAGGGTCAATGTCGAGTCGGTGAATCTCTAGGGGTACGCTTTAGGAATAAGAAGTTTGGCTGTGATTTCTTCAAACCCGGGAATATTTCTGCCGTTAAAATTTTTAAGAGTTCCTCTTTGACGCCCTTACAAATTTTTTACAAACACGATTTAACCGGGCAAAAAGTATTTGCAATGCCCTAATGAGATAATTCCAAAAATTTGCAACAAAAATATGGAACGTCGAGAAGGGCAATCCTTAAAATGCCGCCCTCAAAACCATCCGTTCAACATTTTCAGGTAGGCCTTCCCCTTCGCGCCAAATCAGGTGGCATAAAAGAAAAAATTCTACGGTAGGGTTTACCCCGGTGATGAAATAGGCTTAGTTCACACTATACTGCAGGACACGTGTCATGCAGGCATGTGCCAGTCACGGTCCGTTCCCTGTCAGGTACATTCACATGTTCAGTCCGGTGACTCCGGTCACGGGCCGCCCTCACTTCAGTTCCTTTCGTATCGCGTGCCATGCCGTGTACGCGGCGTTGCCACCTGGTATTTCGCCATACCAGATTTCAGTAATCTAGTATGTAGAGATGGTCTTTGTTATGGAATTTTTTACCTAGTATATTTGCTAAAATCTTGCATTTTAAGCTGGCAATTTGGTATACTCGTCAAAAGAATAGTTGGAAACGCTGCAGTCACGTCCCGGTCAAAATATATTTTGCTTTGGTCGAGGACTAGCAGGCATGGCATTGGCAGGTGCCCGCCCCCGCCGGTGGTGTGAACGCTTCTAAAGAAATGCATTAAAGAATATTGGACTGGGCCGTGATAACGTGCCCAGCAGTTTGGTGTGAACCAAGACTTACTGTCTTGTTCTCTGACCAGCAGCGTCAGGCAAGTTCGATTGCAAAATCAGGGGAACGCGCCAAGAAAATTAAAAATGTACTCAAGAAGACCACGATACTTTCAGCGTGAAATTTGGCTTGTAATCGCTCACAAACTTTTCCGGTTTTGTAGCTCATGAAACGTGCAGCTTCTAGGATAAAATGATGTAGCGTCAATGAACACAGAGTGGAGACGCAGAATCATGTAGCTCTGGGCATTTATAAATCAATTGAATATTTACCTTCTGAAGTAGCACTACAGAAGTCTACCGGTATACACTTGACCCTTAAGCATACCCTCCATGATTCAACATCAGGGTTTTCTAGTTTTCGTATCGCAAGCTTGAGTGGGAGGCGCTATAGCTCCACGTGCTGGGGTGATGGCAGAGAGCAGAGCAGCTAAAGACCCCGAAGGCAACACGTGCTATACCGGCGACTGTACAGCAGTGGATCCCTAAGGCACCACGTGCTACTAACAATTATTGTGCAATAGCAGATCCTGTGGGTCGTAAGTGCTACCGGCGGCAATACAGCAATGGATCCCTAAGGCACCACGTGATACTAACAATTATTGTGCAATAGCAGATCCTGTGGGTCGTAAGTGCTACCGGCGGCTATACAGCAATGAATCCCTAAGGCACCATGTGCTACTAACAATTATTGTGCGATAGCAGATCCTGTGGGTCGTAAGTGCTACCGGCGACTGTACAGCAGTGGATCCCTAAGGCACCACGTGCTACTAACAATTATTGTGCAACAGCAGATCCTGTGGGTCCCAAGTGTGCTACTGGCGGCTGTGCAGAAGCAGCAACAACGTTAACTGAAAGGTACAATTTGACAAAAAATGTGTAGTAGAACATTCTGTGTTACTGATAAAACGACCAAATGTTGTGAGCATTGGCTTACGGTGAAACTGAAACATCCAAACCTTCTTGACGAAGCTTGGAACGGACAGCAATGTTTGTACGGCTCTGAGCCTCCGCAGTGATAGTCCCACCTTATCTGCTGAGCAGATGTCATCACTGAACTACACTGCGACACAAATGTACTCCACAGCCCCGCAAATGATAATCCACAGCACGCCCACAGTATACCTTGCACCTGTGCAGCAACACTACACGGCCACTGTACTGCACAGCAACACTGCACGGCCACTGTACTGCACAGCAACACTGCACGGCCACTGTACTGCACAGCAACACTGCACGGCCACTGTACTGCACAGCAACACTGCCAGCAAGTGCACAGCAACACTGCACAGCGCTGCACTGTACAACACACTACCCTGTAGATAATGCAGACTGCAGTGCAACAGAGGACGGCCCTGCCTTATGAGCGCTTGAGAGCCTCCTTGTTCTCCTGGCGTCCTGCACCTGATGTGAGGTGCGGTGTGGTGATGGGGTGGTGATGGTGATGGGGTGGTGTGGTGATGGGGTGGTGATGGTGATGGGGTGGTGTGGTGATGGTGGTGTGGTGGTGGTGTGGTGGTGGTGTGGTGTGGTGGTGTGGTGTGGTGTGGTGATTGGGTAGTGTAGTGATTGGGTGGTGTAGTGTGGCCATGGGATAGTGCGGTGTGGTCCAGCGGTAAGATTGTCATGTAGAGTATAGTGCTGATTTAATGGTGAAGTCAGAACGTTGCGATGTGACGTGACACACCATCACCACACCACACCACACCCCCCATCATCACACCACCCCATCACTTGGCTGGCACAGAGAAACACCACAACGCATCGCAAGGAGCTTGAAAGTATATATAAAATATATTTCGAATTTTGCGTTAATTTTTTACAGTCACCCGATATTGAATACCTAAACAACGGTTCAAAACAAACACGCGTCACGCGATTTATCAACATCTTCATTGTGCTATTTCCTCAAAGTGAATCTAAAGAGAAATTTTGGCTGTGGTCATGGATCCTTATCCCCATCGAGAAATCTTAAAAATCAATGGTTTTCATCTCAATCGAAGAATCTTAAAAAGAAACAACGTGGTGCTCACAATGTCCGGCAAGTTCATCGTACACGAATCACGCCATGACAGCGGTTATCTTAGTCTTATCATCGGTGCAAACAACTCTGCAGCTCGTGTGAGTTGTTGCGGAAACTAATGGACAAAACATGGTTTATGACAGCTCATTCTTGCCCAATGTTCACCACTGATTGCTAGAGCTACCAATCCTAAATATATAAATTATTCATTAGTTATCATTTGTCCTTGTTGACCTTAGGCAGTCCGTTCAGCAAGGAAACTTCCTATAGCGAAAGCAACATCACAAAGAGCAGGATTGGTTCAACAGTCCCACATCGTGAACGTTTACGCCAAATTTACGGTTGGTCTACGTTTATATACGTAGTCTAGAGACGGTGAAACAAAAAAAAATAATTTAGGTGAACTCAACGAAATAATATTTTTTTTAAATTAGGCGCATTTCATAGTTCTTTCGCGTTTCGTACACTCATTATGTGTCAGACGAGTAACATGATATTCCGTTCAGAATTTCATGCATTCAACATTTCTGCGCAGGAAATTAGAGGCAGATATATCGATAAGATAACGATAATACGTCAATTTTATAATCAAATCTCATTTTAAATAATCATAACGGAATTGTTCTAGCTAATAATTACCGTTCATAGGATGTCAGCCTAAGGACGTTCACTGAACATTTCCTTAGCTGCGCAGTTTATAACCGCACTTCATGTTACGTAATATTTATTGTCAGTGTCTACATAATGCTTCGTCAGTCCTCGAGACGCTATCTGTCACGATGATTTGCCTGACGATGCCGATATGACAAAGTGCGCGTAAGCAGTAAGATAAGAGCGCATACTTTGTTGAACAACACTGTTCTCCTGATCTATAATGCTTAATCACTAGGACCAATATTTTTTTCCAGTCATAAGTTTTGTCATTCAAGCCTTTAACGATAATAAAATCTATTATAAACAAGTTCATACATTCCGAACAGAGTTGAGCTGTAGGTTTAATTGCGTAGGCGATGTAACTCAAACTTGAAAGAACAAACCAATATTCCAACCGATATGGCTATATTCTTAGGACCGGAGCGCTAGTTTGAAAGGCGTACTCACCCTTGCGGTTCCTCGCACCAACTTTCAGCAGCTTGGGATACCGGATGTCGGTATCGGTGGTGGCCATAACCTGAAGACAAGAAACAAATTATTGCAAATGATATTGATGGCTTACGTTGTTGCATCGTAGATATGAAGGACCGAGGCGGTATCTGCTGTAACAACTGAAGATCGGACGAAATCTGCTTTATGCTGCCCGACGAATGAATTATGTCGTGGAAGGATTGGCACGATACGGTATTAGGAACTGGACTTCGCCGTGCTTCACTACATTTCGAAGGACGTAAAAATCCGTTAGGTCTTTGAATTTCTACTTGTCGAGCTATATTATCGTACATCGACTGAGTAGCCGCAGGTCGAGAAAACAAGTCGTACGTCGGTTGCCAAGTGGGTCGATGAGTGACCAATTCATAAGAGGGTTGACGATGCGCTTGACATTTGATCACGTTGCGCAATTGTAAACAGGTTGATTGCCGAGGCATGAAGTCGTTGGACGTTTGTCGAACCAACGGGCGATTGATACAATCGAGATTAGGTGGGGGATTCGTCGTCGAACTAGGCAACAACGCGCGAGACAACTGGCCCGAGTTGGTTAGGTTTGGCGTCGGGCGTACATCGCACTCGAGGGATTGTTGATTCTCTACCCAATTCCGTTCCAATTCGATCGATGCTTGGCTTGCTATAACACAGTGTCCATGTGACAATGGTTCAGGCACAAAATTATCAGGATTGAATGTGCGATCCATTAGTTTCACTCGATGATTATCAGTTTTAAGCCTGTTTATATCCACATTTAGGTGAATAATTGAGTCGACTAATAGCGTTTTTTACTCCGCTACAAAAATTATAACCGATCGCGACGTTCACGATAACATATACACGCTAATAAGCAAGCTCGTCGCACAAATAGCCTCAACAGAATTGTGTAACAATATTCTCGTAAAACGTTGTAAACAATTTTTGGCTTCGCTGGAGTACTGAATATACACACTTAAAACCCAACACGTCCAGGAAGATGTTTCTCTTCCATCTACTGCCGCTAGAGTGTTTATGCTGAAATGGAGTGACCGCTCATGGTCCACCTCATTTAAATGCCACCCGACGCCCGATACTGATCTCATCTGGTGCATTAA
The DNA here is from genome assembly GCF_000764305.2 of Hyalella azteca. Lineage (NCBI taxonomy): Eukaryota > Metazoa > Arthropoda > Malacostraca > Amphipoda > Hyalellidae > Hyalella > Hyalella azteca. The sequence continues at coordinate 71,622 of NW_025944967.1, read as the reverse complement.
ATGTAGGGCTGGCGATAATGAATATTTTTTAATGAGTGACCGACTGACCACTCTATCGATAAATAACTCATGGGTGGAGCTGAGTTAAAATGGCCGATATGTTCATGTCGCCTGACAATATATGGTATCCAATGGGCTTGTTATGAGAAATCGATCTGCACGAGTCTCAACTACGAAAATCTGAAAATTTATTTCTGAAAACCCGAGGTCTGAAGCTGTCATAAACGCTGTGTTCAACCGAATGCATACACTTTTGATGTGGCTGGAAAATGGCATTATCAAATCCAGAAATTATAATTTCGTGATCGGCCCTGGTAAACTTAGACATCGTAACTGAGGAAGGAGGCAAATAATGTTTTGAAGTTCATCACAATTTTGACAAAGTCTTTCTATTATCTCTGAGTGTTGGCCAATAAAGTGTCGTTAAAAAATTTAGTCAAATAGAGACGCCACGCAGCTACGGACTATGACTCAGCGACGCGTGTGATCTATACACGGCAACTTTATCGTCATTCGACATCATACATGAGGATTTTAATAAATTTCAATCAAGACATAGTGTTCTAATTGTTGAGTTCATAAATGAGCTTCTAAGATGAAATTAGCGAGACGACAACTTTTGGCAGTCGATCAAAATGACAGGCAAAAAACAGCGGCCAGCAGACAAAAACTCGCGGCAGAGAAAACTAACCAAAGCACTATAACAAATATTAGCCATTATTCTCTTAGTATACCTAATTTTTATAAGTTATGACGAACGGCATCGAGAAAAGCTAGGAATACATTTCGAAAACAACACAATCAAATTTTATGCAAAAATTAATTTATCATAAAGAAAATTAACCGTTACTAATCAAATAGGTGCTAAGAGAATTTCAAATTCAAGAATTCAGTTTACAAATTCAGTTCTCTTTATAATTGCAGAATTCAATTAGTGATTTGGCTACTACAAAACGAAATAAAGAGCACATCATTCCACTTGGTGGTAGTCGGTTTTCCGTTGTGCATGCCTAACTCAAGGAGTATTTACAGAAGGAAATCGATAGCATCAGGATCTTAAAATTTTATTTCCGACTTTCATGGTGGCCAAGCTTAAAGAATCCATAACAAAATTACAATCTAAATCCCTTGAAAGCCTAACAGCTCTACCAGCATTTCTTAATTATAAGCGCCTCAAAAATACATGCAAATGCCCATCGTACAGCGACCTAGGCTGGCATAATTGTACAGGAAGGACACAATAGCTCCCAAGACCTCTGCTATACTCGTTAGCTGATCAGTATCAGGTGTCGGCTAATGGTCTTAACCGCAACTGCTTTTATCCGTAACTTAATATTCAAATTTTCAAGTAAAGAGGGGAATAAATCGATTGTTCTAGCGTTATGTTAGAATCTAGACGCGAATGAGGTTCAGTATATTTGCTGACATCATAATACGACCATGTTAACGATACGACATAACTTTTCTCGCAAAGTCTTTAGCGCAATCTGATCAGATAAATTCATAAGTGCCGCAACATGGCAGTGAATGAAATGCATCACACAAGGTCTGATGAATTAAATGAGCTGCATGAGCTGCTGGATGAATGCGCTGGACGAGCTGCTGGATGAATGCGCTGCATGAGCTGCTGGATGAATGCGCTGCATGAGCTGCTGGATGAATGCGCTGCATGAGCTGCTGGATGAATGCGCTGCATGAGCTGCTGGATGAATGCGCTGCATGAGCTGCTGGATGAATGCGCTGCATGAGCTGCTGGATGAATGCGCTGCATGAGCTGCTGGATGAATGCGCTGCATGAGCTGCTGGATGAATGCGCTGCATGAGCTGCTGGATGAATGCGCTGCATGAGCTGCTGGATGAATGCGCTGCATGAGCTGCTGGATGAATGCGCTGCATGAGCTGCTGGATGAATGCGCTGCATGAGCTGCTGGATGAATGCGCTGCATGAGCTGCTGGATGAATGCGCTGCATGAGCTGCTGGATGAATGCGCTGCATGAGCTGCTGGATGAATGCGCTGCATGAGCTGCTGGATGAATGCGCTGCATGAGCTGCTGGATGAATGCGCTGCATGAGCTGCTGGATGAATGCGCTGCATGAGCTGCTGGATGAATGCGCTGCATGAGCTGCTGGATGAATGCGCTGCATGAGCTGCTGGATGAATGCGCTGCATGAGCTGCTGGATGAATGCGCTGCATGAGCTGCTGGATGAATGCGCTGCATGAGCTGCTGGATGAATGCGCTGCATGAGCTGCTGGATGAATGCGCTGCATGAGCTGCTGGATGAATGCGCTGCATGAGCTGCTGGATGAATGCGCTGCATGAGCTGCTGGATGAATGCGCTGCATGAGCTGCTGGATGAATGCGCTGCATGAGCTGCTGGATGANGGCATCAACAAGTAGCTTAAACCGGCAGCAACAAGTGGCTTAAGCCGGCAGCAAAAGGTGGCTTAAACCGGCAGCAACGAGTAGCTTAAACCGGCAGCAACAAGTGGCTTAAACCGGCAGCAACAAGCGGCTTAAAACGGTATCAACAAGCGGCTTAAAACGGTATCAACAAGCGGCTTAAAACGGTATCAACAAGCGGCTTAAACCGGCAGCAACAAGCGGCTTAAAACGGTATCAACAAGCGGCTTAAAACGGTATCAACAAGCGGCTTAAACCGGCAGCAACAAGTGGCTTAAAACGGTATCAACAAGTTGCTGAAACGGTATCAACAAGCGGCTTAAAACGGCATCAACAAGTTGCTGAAACGGTATCTGAACGAAACTGAAATTGTACTTTAACATTAAGATATTAGAAACAGCTTCTTATCAATAGTTTTTAAAACGACACCAACATCAATACAACAGCCTCGAACAAGGAAGCGCCAACGCTAGTGAGCCAGGACTAGCTTCAATGTAAAAGCATTGAAGAAGCTGAAACAGTACTACTGGCTACTGCAACTGACTGCACTACTGCACCTGTCCCAAAAGTCACGTGCTGCAGTAGCACGACAGTTAGAGCTGTACAGTTAGAAGCTGAAGTTGGAAGAACAAAGTTTTTTTTATAAACAACGGAGCGAGCTCTTTTCATTTAGCAAGCGACGATCACCGGAATGACATAGATTGGAACAACCCCTCTAAGCCTCTATGGCAATTAATTAACCCTAGTCAAGCAACGTCATTTTGTACTTAAATCGAGTTTTAAATTAAAATTCAACGTGACAATCGTTACTGAGTAGCGCTGCTCCATCATAAGCGCCGGCCGTTCAACACATGTAAGCTGATAAGCGTGCGCGCGCACGCCTAACTGAAGCGTGGCGTTCAGCGGTCAATTCCTTCACACATCGAAACGTTTACGCATCAACTTAGCGTATCAAATTAGCAATTACTATTAGTGTTGTCTATCCAGTCGAATGCAAAGTTTACCATGTACATTTATTTATTCGTTTTAACTGTTAAATTTTGCATGGAATATACGATTTAGTGAAAAATCGTGCAACTGCTGAAATATTATTTCGATCCACAAAAGCATAGACTTTAATTTCAACAACATAGAAATTCATTAAATAGTATTATAAAACAGTCAGCAGAATCCGGCCATATCGACGCAATTTGAACAAAAAATGTAATTTGGACTTTTTGGTACAACTTGTAATTAGGACTTTAGGCTAGAATTCGAGAAAAGAATTTTTACCAACACCACGAAATCCGTCGAGAATCGCCTGCGTAATCCAGCCCAATGCATTCGTGGCAATCAACAAGTTCGGTGGCTTTAATTTTGTGCACAATGTAGCGGTCAAATGGGAAACTGAAGTATCGATGTAATATTTTGCGAGCAATAACCGAGATCGAACCTGACTATGACAAAAAAATGCTATAGAAGCTGCAATAGAAACTAACTAACTATACATGATTCTACTAACCTGTAGAAATTTCTCGTACACTTCCTCGAGTTCTTCATCGGTGAACAAGTTCACGATGCTTACCGCGTCTTGATACTTCATCATGTACATCTCTACAATATCAGTGAAAGAAGTTTTTGTGCAAACTATTGAGAAACTGCACCTCAAAATAAAAAACGGAGCAGGATGTTTTCGCTAAGTAAATTAAATCTTCACAGCGAGGTCAAAGTTAGCGTCACGAGAACACACTTGCTACAGCAGAAGCTCGAGCGGGAACTGAAGCTGTCACAGACGCATTAGTCCGTCTCTGCCGCGACCTATAAACAAATTCGACCAACAAATAAAGAGAATATGACGAGGCATCAAGCCTGGACCAATAGCAAGTAATTGCGGTCGCAGCACGCGTCGCCAATGGGTGCCCACTGTTGTTCCATGGCAGCCGTTATGCTTCATGATCGGCTGCCGAGAAGTACAAACAAAGACGTTCTAACCGTCGAGGCAAATCATAAACTAACATAATTGTTTGTGACTTGAGTGACAGCTAGTGTGATGTACCGCACCCAGGGGCTATAAAACCATTAGTCACTGACCGCACTTGTAATTGCCTATAGGAAACTTGGACATCAGCTTGTTTGTGGAATGTTAAGTTAGGGAATAAAAGAGAAAGAACTAATTATTTCTCAGCAGGCAAATTCGTTTGCAATAGATCCTTTAGTATTTTATTGGTGATGCTACATTCCATGACTTGAAGAGACGAGAGCTTTGAAGTTAGTACTTCATATTAGGATGAAGATTACACTAGTTGACATAAATAATCAAAGTTACAATCTCAATTTACTTGATATTATCTAATGAGCGCTCATTTATGTTCAAACTCGAAATAAAATAATTAGTATTACAATAAAAATAATAATTAGTTCGAAATAAAATAATAGTATTACAATACTATTTAACGCATTGCACTATTTGCACACTCCAGCGCTAGGGGACTAGCGTTTCAAGCGTCATTTGCAACTAATGACCGTTACACTTCACTCTTGTTTTGACAATTCTGCAGGCAACCTATACATACCCACTGTTGATCTACATCCCCCCACCCCTCCCGACACGACTGTTCTCCGACGAGACGCGACTGTTCATAGTCAACTTGGGGGGCAGAAAGGGGGTTAATTTGGGGGCAAAGAGGGGTCAATGGTGGGGCAGTAAGGGGGTCAACTTGGCGGGCAGAAATGGGGGTGTCGATTGGGGGGTAGGAACTAGGGAGGGGGTTAATTGAAATACGAGTCAAATTAAAGACATGATCTAATTACCATAGGAAATAAGACCAAATTCACCCCCAAATTGCAATCTAACTATTAGAGATTTATACTGAAATAAACAATAATTAGAATTGACTCTAATAATGGAATGCAGTTGAAAAAATAAAATTATTTCACTTGCAAGTAAATGGTTTCAAAAATCACCATGAGCGTTTTTTTTTATACCACAATCAACTATATGAAAATATTGCGTGCATTGTGATAAGTATTTAAGATGGAAGGGCTCACTTGTGATTCGTATTTAATTAAAATACCTGTGAAAATAGCATATACAAGTAAGCTTTTGTTGCCATGAATGTTGGAACATGTATGAATGGGCTGAATATATTGAATATGAACGGAGTGTTATTTCTCGTGTTAGTGTAACGCGATAACAAATCCTGCTACATGACCGCAACAAATACGATATGTTTATAGATTTTATTTTGAATCTTTAAGACAGGTCTGAAGTAACTACAGACGGCTAACTATACAGACGCTGTCTCTTATACACATCTAGATGTGTATAAGAGACAGGCACACACTTGCTACAGCAGAAGCTCGAGCGGGAACTGAAGCTGTCACAGACGCATTAGTCCGTCTCTGCCGCGACCTATAAACAAATTCGACCAACAAATAAAGAGAATATGACGAGGCATCAAGCC